>NC_091951.1:215195493-215260493 GCF_031021105.1 Erythrolamprus reginae | reverse complement strand
ATGATTAAGGTCTACCTATGATGTCAATTACTCTCTCACACACCTTTTTAAGGGGGAGAACTTGCACAATTAGTGTCTGACTAAATACTTTTCCCCCCCACTGTATATTTTCAGAGGTTTGATATTGTTCTAAGTACAATTTTCCCATTAGGAAAATCCAAAACTTTAGAAGCGAGGCGAACTGAGGAGAGGGGTGGGGTCAATGGCTGCGGCAACACGGGGCTGCCCTCACTCCTTTGAGGGTAGCCACAAATCCCCACCGTCCGGGGGTCTCAGTTCTAATGAACCGGGCCCAATCCTCCCTGAAGGGGAGGTGGCATAGGGGACACTACCGGGGTCTGGTTGGGGTTGCCAAACCCCCACCAGGCGAACCGGCCTGGTCTTGCGCCGGCGGTGGCACGAAGTCGGGCAGGTTGCAATGCCTGTGTTGACACCAGCCATGGACAACAATGCAACGTAGGAGACTGAAGAGTGGTAACATCTGGGAAGAAAACAAATATTAAACATTGGCGAGGTGAAGAAATTTCAAGCGGTGTGTTGGTGAGTTTGGAGTGCTAAAAGAATTTAAAAAGAACTGTTGGAGAATTTGTTACGATTAGAATTAGAAAAGCCAGAAATGGGTCGCAGCGGCTGCTCAAGAATGGAGGCATACAGTGGCAGCTTTGATTCAGCGAAATGCCTAATATTCTCTCTTCTTTTTTTGAAGAGTTTTAAAGGCTGTAAAAAAATATGGACTTTGGATCTGAGCTGATTTGGTCTTTCACTTGGAAGATTGTTTCTGTTTTGTCAAAAAAAAATTTCCTTCGTATTTGAGGAAATGACGTGTTGGTTTTGAATGCGATTCACCATCTTTGATTCGAGGAGCTACTGCATTGAAGAGAGCTAGACACTAACATTGCTATGGAATAAAAGAACCCTGCAGAGCTATTGTATAAGAACTGCCTAACAGAGTAAGTCATCATATACTGGATTCTTTCTTATTGTGACATTTACATTTGGTGATACAGACGGAGAAGATCTACGGAGTGGGAATTTGAAAGATAACATTAACATTAGCATTAACATTAACAGCATTATTGGAAAAAAGGACAGTATTATTTGAAGAAAGGAATCCTGCAGATATGAGTATACTATTTGGCAAGAGATTTTATCTCTACAAAAACTTGTTTCTATCAAAGTTAGCTTGGTCTTATAAACGGACTTCTTTTTGGAGAAAGAATTATGGATTTGAAATTTTTTGATAATATTAGCATCATTAAGGAAAAGAGCTCTTTGAAAAGATATTATATCACTGTTTTGGAATTAGGTTAAGATGGGGATTATTTGAATTATGATGGATTTAGATTATAAGAAAAATATAATGTAAGAGGGAATGTATTTCAGTTTGGAGACTGCATGGTTTGAGGAAAGGGGAATTAATATGAACAAAGATACTTATGTTGAGTATGTCGTGAAAAGGTTTTTTAGATTAAAAAAAATTTTCTGAGTAAAATTTAAATTTAAAATCTAAAGCACAAACTTTGAAATATTGAAATAATGAATAGAGATGGGTTATGGTGGGTTTTTTCTTGTTTAGGAAGATTGATATTAATGATTATTATAACTATATTGATTTTTATGGAGGAAAGGAGTGGAGTAAATCTAGCATTGGGAAGAATATAAGAAAATAATTTTAGGGAATTTAGGGTACAGCCAATAGGTTTTTATTAGGTATAATCAGCATGGAATAAGTACAAAAAATGGAACTAATAATGGAATGAATTTAGATGGATAAGTAATGAATTGCTTTTTGATGCAAATTATTTTGAAATGGAATTAATTTATTCAATTTATTTAAAAATATAAAAAGCTGTAAGATAGAAGATAAGGATTATGTTTGATGCATTTTTAAAAAAGATGATACTCATACAATATAGAGATTATTGATTATATACCTTTTTTAACGAATTTTAGAATACTCAGATTTTAAATTTTTTGAAAAGTGTACCATAACGATTGCTAATTCATAAAAAGTTATAATTTGATTTGGATCAAAGAGGGGGAAGCTTTCTTTTTATTTATCGGGATCAACATAATCAGAATAGGGCATGAGAATTCCGCTGGCTATGCAGCGATAAAATTAGAGAAGGGCATAAAGAGGGATTTCTTTCTCAATGTTTAAAATATTCTTATATATAAGGAAAGAGAAATTATTTCAGAGGTAATTAGAATTTACTAAATTATAGAAAATATAGACTATAATTTTAGAAAGGCGTACTAATTGTTGAAGGGCTATAACTTGAATTAGGATTAAAGTCTTCAGAGAGGGGCGGCATACAAATCTAAATAATAAATAAATAAATAAATAAATAAATAAAGGGAATTTCTTTTTTAATCTATTGGGATCAATATATTTAGGCTAGGGCATGATGATTCCGCTGGACATGCAGCAATAAAAGTAGATTAGTGCATGAAGATTTAGCTGGGTATGCAGCATTATACTTTGAAGTTGATTCCAGTGGGTTATTAGGGGACTTCTTTTTCTTCCCCCACCCCTTTTTTTCTTTTCTTTTTTTATATTAGATTTATAGATCCATGGTTTAAACTGGGTTGGAGGATATCAGGGGCTTTTGGCTGAACTTTAAGGTTTTGTGAATTTTATTGGAGTTATATGGAGGAATGTTGTGAAGTTGATAAGAAGAGGAAGGCTTCTTTCTTATCTCTTCCTCTTTTTCTTTCTTTTCTGGTTTGCACTCTTCTTTTTTCTCTTCTACTGTTTTTCTTCCTTTTTCTTTTTTCCTATTCTTTTTTTTAAATTCTTTTTATTCTCCCTTATTTCTAAACCTTTTTTCTTTTTACTTCTATTTGTTTATAATTCCTATATAAAGGAATTATCAATTAGGTTTTGTAATTTGGCTAATTGGGCGATATTGTGAGATATGAAGGTTTTGGGGGGGGTTTCCCCTTAAGTTTGTCATTGGAAGGTGTTTGGTGTTCTTTTTTAGAAATTTCTTATTAATGGGAGTTTATTATTTTAAAAGGTTATTAAATATACTTGAAAATTGACATAGAAGAGATATGGAGAAATTTGAAATTTTACAGCCTAATTATATTGAGGTATACAGTGATCCCCCGATCGTTGCGAGGGTTCCGTTCCAGGACCCCCCGCAACGAGCGGGTTTTCGCGAAGTAGCGCTGCGGAAGTAAAAACACCATCTGCGCATGCGCAGATGGTGTTTTTACTCCCGCAGCGCTAGCGAGGAGCCGAAGATTGGGGTTCCTGTTTTAAAACGTCGCCGCCGGCATGGGCGGCTTGCCAGCACCCCCCCCGGACCCCCAACCAGGGTTTGGGGGGCTGCTAGGAAGCCGCCCATGCCGGCGGCGACGTTTTAAAACAGCCGCGCCGCTTTCCAATGAGTCCCGAAGACAAACGTCAAACTTCCGCGTTTGTCTTCGGGACTCATTGGAAAGCGGCGCGGCTGTTTTAAAACGTCGCCGCCGACATGGGCGGCTTACCAGCCCCCCCGAACTTGGGTGGCCAGGCGAGCAGCGAGCAAACGGCGGGTGGCCGGGCGAAGGGCGGGCGAGCGGGTGCTGGGGAGGGCTTCTCGTCCTCCCGCCAGCAAGAGGGGGAGCGAACGGCGTGGGCAGGCTGCGGACAAGCCGTTCGCTCGGGCCGCTTCCCAGCTGAGTACTCAGCTGGGAAGCGGCCCGAGCGAACGGCGTGGGCGGGAGAAGGGCGCGCAAGCCGCGGGCGCGTGGGCAGGCAGGCTGCGGACAAGCCGTTCGCTCGGGCCGCTTCCCAGCTGAGTACTCAGCTGGGAAGCGGCCGAGCGAAGCGGCAGCAGCGAGGAGTTTGCGTGGGTGGTGGGGAAATTCCTCGCTGATGCCCGCCAAGAGGGGGAAGACCTAGGGAAGCCGCCCAGCAGCTGATCTGCCCAGCGCCATCTACGCATGCGTGCCCATAGAAAAAAGGGCACGCATGCGCAGATGGTGTTTTGACTTCCGGGTTGAAAAATCGCAAATTAGCCTGTTCACAATGGTCAGGGACGCAATAACCGGGGGATCACTGTATAGAATTTGGAACAGCTTAAAAGATGTTTTAGCTAATAGCATATTGGTATACCATAACAAAACTGAGCAGCTATTTTTTATCCAGATGTCAAAAGTGAAGGAGGTAGCATAGGTTTTTGCATACCATAATTTGTAAAATTGATGTATTGTAAAGCAATCTTGATGTTGTTGGTATTTTTTAATGTACTGTGATAGGAGAGAGAAAAATAAAAATTTATTTGCCAGGGGAAAAAAAGCGAGGTGAACAGAAGCCGGGGAGGGGCAGTGAAATAAATGATAGGGGGGTGTCCTGGAAAAATAAGGATTCAGGCCGGCTGGAGGAATAAATGGCAGGTGGGGTTCCTGGAAACGTAAGGATTCAGACCAGCTGGAGGAATAAATGGCAGGGGGTTTCCTGGAAACATAAGGATTCAGGCCAGCTGGAGGAATAAATGGCAGGTGGGGGTCCTGGAAACATCAGGATTCAGGCCGGCTGGAGGAATAAATGGCAGGGGGAGTGTCCTGGAAACGTAACGATTCAGGCCAGCTGGAAGAATAAATGGCAGGTGGGGGCAGTGTTGTCTCTAATGCGAGCAATGCACTCTAGCGCACACAACTCTAGACCTCAGCACAGGGTTTTTTAATGTTGCCCGGTGAAGCCAGGCACCTTTTCTCCCTGCCCGCCAGGCCAGCTGCCCGATCCGTTCCCCCACAGCAGCCAGCCGGCTGGCCGCCCACCCAACTGCCTGCCTGCCTTTGTGTGCAGTGTGGAGGTGGGAGCTATTCTGTTTTGCTCTATTCTAATCTCTATTCCAATCTCTGTTCTGTTCATTCTATTGTTCTGTATACTCTATTCTGCTTTATTCTTATCTCTGTTCTGTTCTATTCTACCCTACCCTACTCTATTCCAATTGATTCTATTCAAATCCATTCAATTCATTCTAATAGTATGAATTTTGGCATTAACCAGCTTGCTATAAGTAAGCAATGTATGTGAAGGGAAGAGGGGAAAAATCTAACAGCATCTACTGTCATTATGTATAGTATCAGATAGAATCACGGTAATAAAAACATTCTACAATAGACTATTCACTTCTCAAAGCATAGAACTTCAGGTTTAGAATTAAATCACTTATTAGAACCTTCATAGACAGGTTCAATAATATTTGACTGGTTAAGTTAAGCAACATATTTCTGAATACTCAAGACAAAATCTGGAAAAAAATCCCTAACTTCCATCATCTATAGAAGTTTATGCTGCTCAGAACTTGTTGAGAGAGCACATTAGTCAATTCACATAAATTTTGAAAAGATGGGGACATTTTAAGATTGCCCAACTTTACAGGTGTTTTTATTATTTAAAAAATTAGAACAGTCTGCCATTATGAATGGAAAATTTTTAACATTTTTAAACTGTAAAAGAAATTTTAACTTATTAGATTACCCATCCTCTAAGTGGAGCCCAAGTAGGAACACGGGTACAGAGATCTCTCAGCACTCTGATGACTATGACACATGATTTCAAGCCATTTGCCCTGGCCTAGAACAAATTAATAAGCAAGAAGAGGTCAGTAATGAATGTGAAAATCAATGAGACAAAACATACACTTTTGTAGTGCTACTTTGTCAAGGGTAAACTATGTTTACATTTCCATAACCTTTTATTTCTATATTTTTTGTTACTGTGTATGAAAACTTACTCTTAGCACAAAGCAGCAACTAGGAATTATGTCATTTCTGAAAACTAAATTCATCCAGTGCTTCTTTAGCAACTGCATTTAACAGCTGCTAAGTTCTGCACATCTACAACTCACAATAAGACATTTTAACAAAATTAGGCAATTACAACTTACAAGTTTTCTACTTAAAGACAAATATAAGAACAAAATGCAAACCTGAAACCACTTGGCGTGTCGGAGTGACGCCAAGGCAGCAAGGCATTTCTGCCTGTCCAGAACGTCCGGTGAGTCGTTGACTGATAGCGTTTCTATTCGTGGGTGGAATAAGAAGACAAGGTACAGTTTGACCAAGGGGGTTCTGTCAGGTGGAGAAGGGATGAGGCAGCTTCCTAATGGGCAGCTGAGGCTCCCCGAACTCTGATCTAAAGCCCTGTACCTTAAAGTATAGCCTCCATACATTATTTTTTTTCATCCTTATGAAGTCACAACTAAGGAGAACAATGTGAGGCATTAACTCATTTTTATACAGGTAAAGAAACCTTACAGAAAAGGATAGCTATTGCAACCAGACTATATAACTAGACTAACCAACAAAATGGAAGGTTAAAATTAGATTCCCACTCTAAATCTAGTAGTGGTACATAACTAAGAACTTTTCTACAAGGAACCCTTTCCGCCCACAAGGCTTGACTGCCCTGGCCCCAGCCCATGACAGAATGTGTCCTGTTGGTCAAAGGTCCAGCGTCCCTAAAATTGACAAACTAGAAGGCTTGGTAGATGTGTCAGATATCAAACCATAAACAATCAGGGAACAAATAACAAGTCTGTGCTGCAGCAAAACTGTAGGGGAAAAGCCTGGGTTTTAGACAAAGCAAGTTCAATCATTTAAAAGATGTCAGTGTTTTAGCATACTGCTCTCCTGGGTGTTGTAAATACATTGTTAAATTACACATCAAAATGTCAGTGTAAATTCTACTTCATATGATCCAGCAATTAAATTGTGTGAAAGCCATGCATGAGAATAGCTACTGCGTAATATGCTAGACATATTGTAGTATCACATATTAATGTGAACTGCTTTCTGTAACTCAGGTGTAAATTGACTATAATTATATATGTATGTGAATTAGCCCCTATTTAAATAAAACAAAAAAATATATCTTAATTCAAAACTCTGCATTGTGTTTTAAAATTCAATTGAATACTCCAAAATTAAGGAGAAATAACATGGAAAGATAATCATTTTTGCTGCAACACAAACTGCTTTATGTAATACACTCAATTTCACGAACATGCAAGTTTTTAAAAGTAAAATGCCAATATTTTAAAATATTTTGCTTTGCACATGTATAATCTATAATCATTATTCACATTTAATTAAAAAAAACAGTATTATGCACAAGTGAAACAATACACTTGCAGAAAGGCTAGAGCAAAAGGTCTAAATGTTTAAAAAAGGCATTTCATTTGGAAATGTCATTCAAATTCTAGAAGCTTGTGTGATCGTAATCAAGAAACTGTACAACATTGTGACAAATTGACTTGCATGAAATTGCTCTGCCTAATCAAGAAATTGTACACCATAATAATTAAGCAAAATCAGTCTGAAAACTCATTCTGGGGCTGCTAGCAATTTTCAGTCTTCCATACCTCCAGCTAACATTTTTTCCATTTCTTCTCTGACAACAGGGGATGTCAAGTGAATAGTAAGTGTCAGTGGAGGTTCTTTTGTATTCTTAATTGTAATTGCAGCATCACTGACAGATTGAATAATTTCATATTTGTCTTCAGTAATAGTCTGAAACACAAGAAAATACTTTATATTCTTAACTTTTTGTCCCTTCGAAACATTAACGTTCATGGACAAAAACAGTCCTTTCATAATAATTAATATAATCAATAGTAATGTATTTATTTATTTATTTGACTTCTATGCTGCACAATCCCGAAGGATTCAGGGTGGCTTACAATAACAGAAAAAGTACATCATGGCCCCCAGGCCTGCCAGCAAATCCAGGTCTTTGTAGCCAGAAGGCCAGCAGGGTGGGAGCAGTACGGACATTTGGGGGGGGGGGGAGGAGGAGGAAGAGAGAGGAGATGGTTCCAGAGCCAGGACAGCCACAGAGAAGGCCTACCCCCGTGGTCCTGCCAGCCTGCACTGCGTACTCAACGGGACCCGGAGGAGGCCAACCTTGTGTGATCTTATTGGTCTCTGGGAGGTATAAATAATCCGGCCCTAAGCCATGGAGGGCTTTATAGATAATAACCAAAATCTTGAATTGTGACTGGAGACCCATGACAGTTCACGCGGCAGCATTCTGGACTATTTATTTGCAGTCTCCAAACACTCTTCAAGGGTAGCTTGAATTTAGGATCAATAGGGATGTCCGCCTTCTATAGCAGCCAAATCTTCAAAGTAGTAGTATACAAAGTAGCATACATTACCATCTTAGTAAGAAAAGTTTCCCTGGGAGGGAGCAAGAAACCAATTGGTTTTGAGGACAGGCCAACATTGAAAAACAGACTAAAACCTTTTCTCCTGTTTTTTTAGTATCTTCCAGATATGGAATGAATACTGAGGAGGAGGAGGTACTGTACTTGGAAAAAACTGCTAACAGTGCTGATTTACATTATATTTATATTCACAGTAGTAAATAAACCATTATTGAGAACCACGAAAGAGTATTTCCCAAACAATCTAACACTATTCTGTAGTATGTATTGTTCTAAACAATGCTAACAGTGATATTTATAGACACTGAAGCCAAGTAACTTGAATGATCTGATTTAAATATCCAAATAGTTAAGCACAAATACAGATATTTTGCATACATATTATAAATAAATGCATGTATTTAATATAACATGGCATCACATCTGCATAATTATCAGGAGATAACACAAGGAGACAATTTCAGTAAACATGAGTATACCAGTGATGGCGAACCTATAGCATGGGTGCCAGAGGTGGCAAGTAGGGCCACATCTGCTGGCACACAAGCTATTGCCCTAGCTCAGCTCCAACATGCATGTGCACGCTGACCAGATGATTTTCAGCTCACATGGAGGCTATGGGAGTCCGTTTTTGGCTTGCAGAGGGCCTTCAGGGGAATGGGGGAGGGCATTTCTGCCTTCTCCAGGCTCCAGGGGCACCTCTAAAGCCTGGGGAGGTTGAAAAACAGGTCTACTGGGCCCACCAGAAGTTGGGAAATGGGCCATTTCTAGCCTTCAGAGGGCCTCCAGGGGGAGTGGGAGGCCATTTTCATCCTCCCCAGGCATTGAATTATGGGCGTGGGCACTCGCGCACATGTGATATGTGTCCCCACATACCTTTGGTACCCATGGGAAAAAAGGTTTGCCATCACTGCCCTAGACTCACAACAGTTCACTTAATGATGTCCAAAGTTATGTCACTGAAAAAGGTGACATGAGTTTTTCACACTTATGTAGCCTCCATATGGTCACGTGATCAAAATTCAGATGCTTGGCAACTGACATATTTATCATGATTGCAATGTCCATGGGTCATGTGATTCCCTTTTGCAAACTTCTAAAAGTGAAGTCAATGGGGAAACCAATTTCACTTAAATGTGTTATAACTGAAGATTCACTTAACAACTGGCAAGAAAGTTGTAAAATGGGACAAAACTCACTTAAATGTTTCACTTAGCAACATACATTTTGGGCTCAATTGTGGTCATAGATTGAGGACTATCTATATTTAAAAATGCCCGGTAAATTATTCAATGCCTAGAAAGTTTTAATCATGAAGACATTGCAACACTACTAAGAGTACTCTAAATAGCTGTAGGAGGCATCATAGCACCTTAAAGAGGTTCTAATTTATGAACTATATGAACACTGCAAACTTGCTGGAATAGCAAACTTCAAAGTTAGTCCAGTAACACAGTACCAACAGTTCGTTATATACATAGAGCCGGGGTGGCGCAGCAGGTAGAGTGCTGTACTGCAGGCCACTGAAGCTGACTATAGATCTGAAGGTCAGCGGTTCAAATCTCATCACCGGCTCAAGGTTGACTCAGCCTTCCATCCTTCTGAGGTGGGTAAAATGAGGACCTGGATTGTGGGGGCAATATGCTGACTCTGTTAAGAAGTGCTATTGCTAACATGTTGTAAGCCACCCTGAGTCTAAGGAGAAGGGCGGCATAAAAATTGAATAAATACATAAATAAATAAATATTAAAAATATTAGGATAGTAAACATTAACCTATTTTTATACTCACAGAAAGCTGTGTGCTGAGATTATCAGCTACTTTTTCCAAAAGACCAATAGTAGGTTTCTCTTTACATAACAGAACCAGCTCAAGATCCAGATCTCCCTTCAACAAGAGGCCTTTTGCTACAAGACCAACACGCATCACTCCACGAAGTGTCCTAGTCAAGTGTTCTGTAGTCTTCTGCTCACTATAAATATATATAAATATACATGTTTGCCAAAATAAACCAAATCTTCCTTTATATGTTGTTCAGACAAACTTTCAATGAACAGGAAAGATGCTGTTGATTAAGCTGCAAAGCTGTAATATTAAAGTGTGTATTGGTTCTTGAAAGCTCATTCATTTAGAATCAGACCATGACTCAATATATTATCAACCAATTATTTTTTCTATTAATTATCCTGCACAAGGATTATAGCAAAATTATTTTGTCTAGCTGTTGAATGTTTCCATGTTGTAAAGAAACACAACTGAAAGTTTATGCAATGCTTTGTATTGTTCAATAATATTCAAGTCGAATAATCATGTAATATTTCCAGCACTAATATTTATTATGGCTTGAAGCTATGGTCAGGCACACTTAAGTTTCATTTCTAGCACAGGTTTTATTTGTCCAGTGCTGCTTGAAAAAAGAAATGCTTATTTTTTTAAAAATACATTATTTTATGTTGCAACAGGAGATCCATGACTTCTCTCCAAAGAAATATCTAAACAAGATACCATATTTATATATTCCATGGAATTTGTTTAGTTCTTTTTATCTAACTCTGAAAATCAAAAGCAATTTTCCTTTGTTCACTAAATATGTTAGCAGTTTTTCCGTAACGTCATTTTTAGATATACAGTAATACCTCGTCTTACGAACTTAATTGGTTCCGGGACGAGGTTCGTAAGGTGAAAAGTTCGTTAAGATGAAACAATGTTTCCAATAGGAATCAATGGAAAAGCCAATAATGCGTGCAAGCCCATTAGAAGAATCTAAAATATTAAGGCTTAAAAAAAAAAGCAGCGGCCAGATAAAGCTTTCTTCTCTCTTGAGCTCCATGAGCCTTTTCTTCCCATTTTTGTCCACCTCTCCTCACCTCCCCCACACCTTTCTCTTCCCTTGATCTCCATGAGCCTTTTCTTCCCGTTTTTGTCCACTTCTCTCTCCTCACCTCCCCCACACCTTTCTCCTCCCTTGAGCTCCATGAGCCTTTTCCTCCTGTTTTTGCCCACCTCTCCTCATCTCCCCCACACCTTTCTCCTCCCTTGATCTCCATGAGCCTTTTCTTCCCGTTTTTGTCCACTTCTCTCTCCTCACCTCCCCCACACCTTTCTCCTCCCTTGAGCTCCATGAGCCTTTCCCTCCTGTTTTTGCCCACCTCTCTCTCATCTCCCCCACACCTTTCTCCTCCCTTGAACTCCATGAGCCTTTTCTTCCCGTTTTTGTCCACTTCTCTCTCCTCATCTCCCCCACACCTTTCTCCTCCCTTGATCTCCATGAGCCTTTTCTTCCCGTTTTTGTCCACTTCTCTCTCCTCATCTCCCCCACACCTTTCTCCTCCCTTGATCTCCATGAGCCTTTTCTTCCCGTTTTTGTCCACTTCTCTCTCCTCACCTCCCCCACACCTTTCTCCTCCCTTGAGCTCCATGAGCCTTTCCCTCCTGTTTTTGCCCACCTCTCTCTCATCTCCCCCACACCTTTCTCCTCCCTTGAACTCCATGAGCCTTTTCTTCCCGTTTTTGTCCACCTCTTTCCTCACCTCCCCACCTTTCTCCTCCCTTGAGCTCCATGAGCCTTTTCTTCCCGTTTTTGTCCACCTCTCTCCTCACCTCCCCCACACCTTTCTCCTCCCTTGAGCTCCATGAGCCTTTCCCCCTCCTGTTTTTGCCCCTCTCTCTCCTCATCTCCCCCACCTTTCTCCTCCCTTGAGCTGCATGAGTCTTTTCTTCCCGTTTTTGTCCACCCGTCTCTCCTCATCTCCCCACCTTTCTCCTCCCTTGAACTCCATGAGCCTTTTCTTCCCGTTTTTGTCCACCTCTCTCCTCACCTCCCCCACACCTTTCTCCTCCCTTGAGCTCCATGAGTCTTTTCTTCCTGTTTTTGTCCCCCTAACTCTGCCCAGCTGAGCGCCCGTTTTTGCGATCCTGGGATTCCCCTCCTGGGATTGATTCCCCGCATTGCAAAAACGCAGAAGTCAGGAGGTGGGGTTTCCCATGGAGGGGAGCCTCAGGGGATCCCAGGATCACAAAAACCTGCGCGTGGCTTGCAACGAAAGTCCGGAGGCGGGGAATCTCAGTGGCGGCTTGGCAGGTTCGTAAGGTGAAAAGTTTGTAAGAAGAGGCAAAAAAATTCTGAACCCTGGATTCATCTCGAAAAGTTCGTATGATGAGGGGTTTGTATCATGAGGTACCACTGTACCTCTACCTAGGGGAATTTTAATGTCAGCCTCCGAGGAACATAATTTTCATTCATAATATTGCAACCCATCATGAATCATAGAGTTGGAAGGGACTTCAGAGATCTTTCTAGTCCAACCTCCCGTTCAAGATAAAAGCCTTATATCAGGGATCCCCAAACTTTTTACACAGGGGGCCAGTTCACTATCCCTCGGACTGTTGGAGGGCCGGACTATAAAAAAAAAAAACTATGAACAAATCCCTATGCACACTGCACATACCTTATTTTAAAGTAAAAAAATCATATATGTTTATGTTTTGTTTTTAATTTTCTTTTGTTAACATCTCATTGGCTATACAAGGTTTTCTTGGCTTATAGAAAAATGTATAAAGAAAGAAGGAAGCACTTTGGCATAATGGTTAATAAGTTAGAAATATAATTGGTGTTGTAATTTTTGAAGGAACATTAAGGAGGGAATTTAATTAAAAGAAAATGTAACTAGATGACAAAATTAGAAAAATAAACTTTTGCAACCCTTTATTAGTTACTAACAAAATACGGCATTTTATTCATGGAAAATTAGATGACACACTGTATTGTTTGAAAGTATGTTGAGAAAAATTTAAAAAATTACCCCCCCCAAAGGTTCTTCCTTCCTGTCCCTCTATTCATTTCATTCTTCCTTCCTTCTTTCTTTCCCTCCCTCCCTCCTTCCTCTCCACTTCATTCCCTCCCCTTTCTTTCTCTTTTCCCTCTCTCATTCTTTCCCTCCAGGTCTCTGTGTATTTCTGCCTCCCCCCCCTTCTCTCTCTCATTTGTTCCTCCTCCCTTTTTGCTCTCATTTTTCTCACCTTAATTTTGGGTGGGGGGTGCGGCTGTGGTGACAGGCAAAGAGCCGTTTTCTTGCTGGGGGGGGGGAGGCTGAGTGCAAGCTTTAAAAAGAAAGACTGAGTGAGGCTGAAGCAAGAGATCCAGTTTGGGCAGCGCCTTCACCGGGCAATGGGAGTGATCACCCCTTTCCCCCCACAGAATACACACACACACACACACTCCTGCAGCGCTGGCCAAACTGGAACTCTTGCCTCGCCCTCCCTCCACCTTTCTCTTTAAAGCTCACAGTGCTTAGCTTCCTCCTCCCCCCATGGTGGGGCGCAGACGGTCACCCTGAGGCATATCAGCTAAACAGTGCCGGCTCCATTACGCGGGGGTGGAAAACCCAGCACTTTGCCTGAGCGGCCACTGATAGCGGGTGGGCCGGTCAGACAGCGGGCGTCCCGCATGCGTCCCGTGGGTCACCCCTTGCCCAGGTCTGCTCTAGAAGGTAGTTTTTGAGGATAAGTAACCTTCCTCATAGAAGCTGGTAAGATAGAGCCAAATGAACAATTGTTTTCAACGTTCTTTTGTTTCAACCTTCTTTCAGCCTTTATGTAATTATTTTTCCATCCATTAATTATAATCTCAGATGTATTCACATAAACACAATGACTTTGTCCATATACTAATTTCTTATTAGTATTCTACCAACATCTCGCACCAAGTATTCCTTTTCATGCTTGGATTTTGGAGTTTGTTTTTCCCCAAAATATCCTTTACTCTCTCATGCAGAATAAGAAAACTTTCCTCTCAAACAAGCAGTAAAGGAAAAGCAAGATAACACTGCAAATGGGAGATAGAACAGGTACATAAAATAAGAGAGAAAATAGTAAGAGTATCTATTCACCCTGGATAAGTACAAATCAACTGGATCAACCGCATTTTGGGGCGGTTCCAGTTGGGGATAGGCAGTGGCAAGAGATCCCCATCTGGAACAGCCCAAAAATATGATACGTAGGCCAAAAATGCAACACATGGAAGTTGCAATGTGCTGTGGTGATCCCCACAGCCTGGAATGGGTCTAAAGTCTGTTCGGAGGCCAAAAACGTAACACACGAAGGCTGAAAACATGAGGCAGAGGTGATGATGGTCTGTGGCAATCCCTGCATTCTGTAACAGTTGATTGGGAGTATTCCTGGAGGCCAATCCATCCACTAATCAGCGACTTGTTCTGAATCAGGCTGTGATAACGTGCTGAAGCCGATGGATGCTGGTATGCAGAGGCAGAATTTTTTTTGTTTTCCTCCCCCAAAATTAATGCGCGTCTTATACACTGAAAAATATGGTGATATACTTGGACTTCAATAAGACATTAGTATTAAACTGACTATGAGGTACACAGTTTATGGATCATAATATTAGTATAGTTAGACCATGTACAATTGACACTGTATTTTATTATAGATTTTAGCTTGTTATTTATTATTTTATACTAGAATTCTTAATTGTATATTTACCAAGTGTTTTTATTTGTTCTGGTCTATCTATATAACTGAGTCTAAGGAGAAGGGCGGCATAAAAAAAAAAAAATCAAATAAATAAAAAATAAATTGAATTGAAATGGTAAGACATTTGATAAAATAGATCACAATCTACTACTTCTAAGTTAGAAAAAATTGGGATAAACCAGCAGTGGGTTGCTACCAGTTCACTGGTACCAGCGGTGGGAGGCTCTGCTCACCCACCATCAGAAACGCTCTGCACTATGTTTGGTGTGCACAAGTTCTCAAACCGGTAGCAAAGGTAAGCAAAACCCACTACTAGGATAGACCACCACCAGATGGATTTAGAATTGGCTGACCAACCACATCCAGCATCTAGTTCTTAATGAAACTATATCTATATGGAGGGAAGCATACCTCAAGATTCATCCTTAGGAGAAAAATAACAGTCCTGCATTTAGGCAGGCAATGGTATTGAATATATTAAAGGAAATGAGCACTCAGATTTGATTTCCAATGCAAAATGGAACAAAACAAACACTGGATGTATTGAAGGATATTTATGAATAAGGGATTTTAATTTTAAGAGTATCTGCCATAGATGTGAAAGGAGATGCACTGTATATCCATATGAAACTAGCTAATGTCTTAACAAAGTAAAAGAGTGGCTTTTATAATAGACCTCTCTTAAGGCTTGGAACAATTTTTTGAGAAAGGACAAAGAAAAAAAGAAATCAAGCTCTAGAATATTATTTGAGGTGATTAAAGATTAAGATTGCTAAACTAGGATTGCTTGACAAGGCTTTATTTCTAGATGTGAGATGAAATATGGAAAAAAAATCATTTGTTGTATGTTAAATGAAGATCAGCCATTAAAATCGTTTATATGGAGAAAGTCAACTTTTTAATATTTCTTTTTTTATATTTTTCTTTTTCCCTTTCTTCTCTTTTTAGTATTTAGTATTTTTATTAGTCTTTATCTTTTTAAATTGTAATGTTCAATAAAATTATTTTAAAAATTAATGTAAATGGCAATATGGCCACTGGCATGTCAAGCAGAAGAAAATTATTTTCAAAAGTTGTAAAGAGCAAGTTATGATTAGTTACATACCTTCCTTCTTTGTTCTCTTCTTCAGGTACAGTCTCCATGGTGTCAGGTTCTGATTGCTCATTACCTTTCTCCTGCTCATTAATCCAGTCAGAAACAGCTTTGAGAGCACGTTCAGTGTGAGAGACCATGTTTTGAACTGCCGTCAGTTCTTCTTGAGTTGGATAAACAGCAGAATGCTTTGCCATTACATGGCGGTCATCATTTACAAAAATGCGCATTGGCCGCTGAAATTTAAAACATAAAATAAGTAAAACAAAAATACATGGCATTTCATTTCATTTATGAATGGCAAATTCTTACCATTTTGCTTCAGATTCTTGATGAATTTTCTCCAAAGAAAATATTTCTTCTAAGCTGTACCAGCAGTGTTTTCAGGTACTCTGAAATGATTTAAAAAACAACCCCGTCAATTTCATTGAACAAGAAGGTTTGATAGAGAATCAAACAGTTATATTCCTTAAAAATATGACTGCACATCAACCTAAAAGTAGAGTGGTTTCTAACAGAACTCTTGACCAAGTAGTACAGAACTATTTAAAATATGGAGTTTACTAATGATTGCATCCCCAAATAATTGAATTTCTGCCATACAATTCAATATATACTTACTTCAACAAAACACACTGAATTTATGAAGATCAAACACAGCCACTATATCCTCAGTTTAGTCTCAACTTTTGATACCTTGGAGTATACAATTTGTAAACTGAGAAAATATTCACTATATTAATCTCATACCATATTAAAATCTCACACCATATATATTAACAAGCCCGAAACAATCTGCCTTATCATTCGATTGATAATTATCAGCAAACATTGTGCAAGACGAAATTCGAACCCTGTCGTTACCCCACGAGGGAGCTGGCCTTACTGGCAAAACCTTCCGATTTAAAATGATTATTCCTGCCAGCCGTTATACATCCGCCAGGGCCTAGATTATGTATCCTCAAGAGAAAAGGTGACAAGTTCATGCAGCAATTTTTCCCCACGTGTTTGGAGCCTTAAATCTATACAAGTGGCTTCTCATAAGGAGGATGGCAAAGGACACACAATGGGAACTTTACTAGATATGGAGTCGAGAAAATACCGCGTACTCTCCACAGAAAGGCAAAGGCTTCCAAGGAAGGCGGGAAGCAACAAACCGCAGAAGAGCAAATATACGAAACTAGAGGGTCGATTAAATCATCAGTATCTGGAAAGAAACCCACTCTTTCCAGATACCTAAACCAACTCTAAACCATAAACCACTCTTTTCCTTCAGGGAAACTTGAGAGCAAAAGCAGCACCCCGGAGAAAGATGTCCGGGAGGGAAGAGAGGAGGCTGCGGTAATGAGACATCGCAAAGGCGCCATTGTGAGATTCCATTCCAACACCGATTCAAGTTTTGGAAGACCTGGAGACCAAATAAGCGCGCCTAGTTCCAAATATTGCCCGCTTCCCCTTCAGTCGCTCACGCGCCATTACTATCCTCCCCGCTCGCTCAACCACCTCTCGTCTCCTGGCCCATCCGCCGCCATTTTGTTTCCTCCACACAATGGAGCGCGCGCGGGTGCGGAGCCAAGGAGGGGAGGCGGTTCTCCGCGACCCGTAGACCCATCCATCCATCCGCTACGCCACCCCACTGACACGCGTGTTTCACGGAGGGTCCGAGCAAGCTATTCCCCTGAGCGAATCCTTGGAGTTAGCGCTGCTTCGCTACGTGGTAATCTACTTACCGACCGGGCAGGGCCCGTCGAGGGTGACCGGTAGTATCTCCACGCAAAGCGTTTCTTGGATCAGCCGTTCGGCGACAGCAGAAGCGGCGACAACGTCGATTTCGTTCGGTTCTAACTGCAGCGTGGGGGGAGGGGTAGCAAGGAGAAAGTGAGATTGTTCGCCCACGTGATCCGGAGAGAATCTTTTTCTCCAATGAGAGCGGAGAGAGGAGGCGGGAAGTAAATCTCGCAGAGGGTTAGAGGGTTAAGAGAGAGCGTTTCTCCTTTTTTCTCCGCCCTCTTTTCTGCCTCCATTTTATTTCTCGTTTTGAAACGTGATTGTACTGATGTAGGGCTGCGCTGATTTCAAGCATTCTGTGCTGAATGCTGGGTGGTCTTTTCCCTAAGTTACTTTGATGCAAAGAGAAACGGTGACAAAGCGAGTAAAAAGATTAGATGTGACGCGTTCGTCGCGAGCTTGTGCGCGTTAACTGGTAGACAGTCTAATTGGAGGGAATACTATTCAGTCTCCCTCATGAAAGAGCCTTCACAGTTAAAAGCATTAACCTGAAATTTACTGGGAAGCGAAAGGTAATGAACATAGAGAATACAACTTCCTTTAGTATGCTGGTCGATTAGCAAGCAGCAACTTTTTGTACCTTTGATACTTCTAAACTCATCTTCGGAGACTGTATTAAAAATGTTTCCGTAATCAAAGTTTAGAGTTTAAAGTGTAAGAACTAACAAACTTTTAAAAAGTAAAATATGCGGGATAGACTGAAGGCTGTGTAGTCCAGACACCTACCAATCAGAACCACAACAACCAAAACAAAATGTCATCCCTAACACCACAAACGAAGACTAGGAAAGTGCGCCCCTTACCAACCCAAAACCTACTCCCAATACAAAGCAAATCTCAAATGCATAAATGCAAATTATTAAATGCGAGAAGTATAGTCAAAAAGATGTCAGAATTCCTCCTCCTTGACTCCTCAGTCTTTGATATTATCTTTGTGAAACATGGCTTAATGCATCCTACCCAGACTCCATTATTACAACAAGGAACTATCTTGTCTCGTTACAATGGCAAATCCCGCAGAGGAGGTGGGGTAGCTATATTTTACAAAAAATCTCTGAAACTAAAAAACATCAAAGTTGTGCAGGATCCAGCAGACGTGGTTGGTAAATCCACAGTAACTGAATTTAAACATGCCTGGATAAACATATATCCATCCTAAGATAAAATACAAAAAATAGTTTAAGGGCAGACTAGATGGATCATGAGGTCTTTTTCTGCCGTCAGTTTTCTATGTTTCTATTTATCCCTAAATACCACAATTCACTTCTTACTCTGCTAGAGAGCTCCTGATTATGACATCACACATGCAAACAAATTATCAGCTCTACTAACGTGCGCTACCCACTGCCCACACCCCATCATTTTTCTTGGTGACCTCAACCTACCACACATTAACTGGACATTAAATGAATGTAGCAGGGAACCTATCCACTCTACTATATATAACACAGTCACCAGCCTGGGACTTGACCAACTAGTAACTAACAATGCTAGATTAGATAACTGTCTGGATCTCATCTTCTGCAACAGCAAAAGTACAATATATGGCTTAGAAATAAAAGAACCTTTTTCCAACAGTGACCACAGCATGATAAACTTCAGTCTCAACCTAAGCCACACTAAGATCCACCCAAATAACGCGACTTTCAACACTACAAGCAAAAGGAGGTGGCGAATCCCATGATGGGATTCCAGGGGCGGAGCTTTGATGTCATGGAGACTCCTTCCAGGCTGGCCGAAACGGGGAGTTGAGGAGGAAATAAAGCCATGGGCCAGGAAGGAGTCTTGGTGATGTCAAAGTCCCATCGTGGGATTCCCCACCTCCTTTTGCTTGAAACGCCATTCCCCAGGTGGGGAAATTTTGGGCTTGGAGGCGGTGCGGCTCTCCCCTCCCTGTTGCGCCCATTGCCTAGGGCAGCCCGCGGCCGCCTGTCTCCTTTTTACGGAAAAGGCTTGGACACCGCAGCCATGCCTTTTCCATAAAAATAATTTGATTTTTTTAAAATAATTTTTTTGTGGTCAGCTGCACAGTTCTGTCATTGACAGGATTCGAACCCAGGACACACACAAATATTTCCATAAAAATAAACCTGGATATCTCAGATTTTCACAAGGTGACACCCCTTACAAGGAACATGCACTTAGGCTCCCAAGAACCATCTGTGCCAAAAACAATTGTTTTCCCATCCAGCTGCACAGTTCTGCCATTGAAAGGATTCAAACTCAGGACACACACAAATATTTCCATAAAAATAAACCTGGTTATCTCAGATTTTCACAAGGTGACACCCCTTGCAAGGAACATGCATTTAGGCTCCCAGGAACCATCTGTGCCAACAACAATTGTTTTCCCGGCCAGCTGCACAGTTCTGCCACTTGATAGGATTCGAACTCGGGACACACACAAATATTTCCATAAAAATAAACCTGGATATCTCAGATTTTCACAAGGTGACACCCCATGCAAGGAACATGCATTTAGGCTCTCACAAACCATATGTGCCAAAAATAATTTTATTGATGGGGACCTCCAGTTATACCATTGACAGGATTTGAACACAGAACAGACACAAATATTTTCTTAAAAATACACCTGGATATATACATACATACATGAATTTTACAGCTGTTGGGGGGGAGGTGGTAGTGATGGTGGTAGCAAATACTCTAACCACTCACTCAGGTGGTGGCACAGCCAAGTCCCATGGGATCCATGCCTGGTTCATCTTAAGGAATGTAAGTATGCCCACGTTGTCTGTGGATAGGTGGATTCTTTTGTCAGTGATGTCATCTCCTCCAGTGCTGAACACATGCTCGAACAGGACACTTGCCACAGGGCAGGCCAGCATTTCCAGGGCATACAGGGCAAGCTCTGGCCACGTGTCCAATTTACCTACCCCAAAAGTGAAGGGGGTGGAGGCATCGCTAAGTACCATGAGACGCGTGGACAGGTAGTCATCTACCATGCATGTCACATTCTGCCTTCTGGTATTATGGCCTATCACATCCGATGGTGAGGTTTGTGTGGGACGATGGAATAGGTTTTCCCACATTGTGGCCATGTTCACCCTCCCCTGCGAGGTGCTGCCCAGTGCCCCTGCTGGGTTGGTGACTGTGTCCTACTCCTACTCCATGTGCTACCACTGAGCCCTCCAATTCCTGTGGGAACTCTGCCACTAGTGTATCCACGAACGCATGCTTGTACTCTCTCATTTTGCACTCCCACTCAAGTGCTGGAATCAAGGAGGTGATGATAATAATAATAATAATAATAATAATAATAATAATAATAATTATTATTATTATTATTATTATTATTTATTAGATTTGTATGCCACCCCTCTCCGAAGACTCTGAAGATGTTGTCCTTATAATGAGGATCCAGCAGGGTGGCCACCCAGTAACTGACAGAGGTGACGATGCAGGCTACCCTGGGGTCTTTGCGCAGGCACTGGAGCATGTAGTGGCTCATGTGAGCCAGGCTGCCCTGAGTCAAATATATATTTTTTAAAAGTCCCCCATCCCAGCTCCTCTTCTCAGTTCCCCCCTTAACATTCAGCTCTTCTTGTATTATACTTATATTATACTATTTTCCTTCACCCATAATGAGGGGAAGGAAAACCTGACACAAAAAATAAAGAAAATAGAGAAAAGATAAACTTCACAAAAAAGAAACATTACAAAAAAAGAGTGTCATTAAGTTTTTCATTTCATTAGTTTCTTCACATCTGTGTCTTAGCTTCTTCCCTTTCTTTTTCCTCAGGGCTGTGACCTGTGCTTCGAGTTGCCTGAGCTGCTCATCCCTTCCCTTCTCCTCTAAATCAATTTGAAGGGGGTTGTCCGGGGTTCCTCTTCCACTCAAATCATAACAGGCCAGTTGTCAAGGTTCCAAGTAATACATCCCCAACTAGTACTCCAATGCAGGCATATTCCTCAAATTTTATTATTATTGCCAATTTGATTATTGACATATCAAATTGGCAGACTTAGTGGAAAACTGTCTCTAAGTTCCCGCCGGCTTTTCATCCAATTAAAAGTAAAACTTTGTCACTCCCCCCCAGTCTCCAGTCACATGGTCCAATTAGCATATAGTCCAGTTGCTAGGTTACCTCAGTTTCCACCTTTTTTACCCCTGCATAGATGTCCTTGATTCCCAAGGGAAATTTTATTTTGGCTACAACACCCCCAGCTATCTCTGCACCCCACTTCCTGGCCCCTTAGCCCCAAGCTGTGTCACCCCTGAAGCAATACAAAAAGAAACCTCCTTAGAAAAATGCTACAGAAAATAAAATGGCCAATTAGGTCAGCTTCAGGGTTGACAATTGGAGGCTATATTGTATAATCAATGGTTAAGGGAACTACATATACAGTACTTGTCTAATTTCAAAGTTATCTTACTACACCCCAGAGTTCTTAAAGAACTCAGATCTGTCATTACTACCCCCCTGACTGATTTGTTTAACCAATCCTTGTTAACAGGAGAAGTTCCTGAGGATTGGAGAATGGCCAGTGTTGTGCCTATTCACAAGAAGGGCAGTAGAGAAGAAGCTGGTAACTACAGGCCAGTTAGCTTGACATCAGTTGTAGTTAAAATGATGGAGACTCTACTCAAAAAGAGGATAAATCAGCACCTAAAAAACAATAACTTATCGGACCCAAATCAGCATGGCTTTACTGAAGGCAAATCATGTCAGACTAATCTCATTGATTTCTTTGACTATGTCACAAAGGTGTTGGATGAAGGTGGTACCGTGGATATTGCCTACCTGGACTTCAGCAAAGCCTTTGATACGGTTCCACATACAGAGCTGATAGATAAATTAGTGAAGATTGGACTTAATCCCTGGATAGTTCAGTGTATTTGCAGCTGGCTGAAGCATAGACATCAGAGAGTTATTGTTAATGGCGAGTATTCTGAGCAGAGTCAGGTTACAAGCGGTGTGCCACAAGGGTCTGTTCTGGGTCCTATTCTTTTTAATATATTTGTGAGTGACATAGGGGAAGGTTTGGTAGGGAAGGTTTGCCTATTTGCCGATGACTCTAAAGTGTGCAATAGGGTTGATATTCCTGGAGGCGTCTGTAATATGGTAAATGATTTAGCTTTACTAGATAAATGGTCTAAGCAATGGAAACTGCAGTTTAATGTTTCCAAATGTAAAATAATGCACTTGGGGAAAAGGAATCCTCAATCTGAGTATTGTATTGGCAGTTCAGTGTTGGCAAATACTTTAAAAAAAAAGGATTTAGGGGTAGTGATTTCTGACAGTCTCAAAATGGGTGAACAGTGCAGTCAGGCGGTAGGGAAAGCAAGTAGGATGCTTGGCTGCATAGCTAGAGGAACAAGCAGGAAGAGGGAGATTATGATTCCACTATATAGAATGCTGGTGAGACCACATTTGGAATACTGTGTTCAGTTCTGGAGACCTCACCTACAAAAAGATATTGACAAAATTGAACGGGTCCAAAGACGGGCTACAAGAATGGTGGAAGGTCTTAAGCATAAAACGTATCAGGAAAGACTTAATGAACTCAATCTGTATAGTCTGGAGCAGAGGTCCCCAACCTTTTTAGCACCAGGGACCGGCTTTAAGTTAGACGAGTTTTCCACGGCCCGGTGGGGGGGGGGCTTTGGTCATATGGGGGTGGGGTTATGGAGGGGTGGAGCTTAGTGACGCAGCCCTCCACACTTCTCCACAGGGCGGGGAGAATCAGGAGGCTCCTTTGGCGGCTGGGGGCTGCCTGGCTTTGTGATTTTGGCGGGGGGGGGGGGGAGTTAGGAAGGTCCTACTTCTCCCCCCCCAGCCAAAAATTCAAAGCCTATCTGCTAGATACGGGCGATGAGTGGGACAGAGCGGCGCGGAAGCCTCTTGCAGCAGCTGCCACAACCACCGGCTTCGGCGCCGCTCGTCCCGCTCATTGCCCGTGTCTGGCAGAAGCTGCTGCCCGAGTGCTCTTGGCCGGCGGGATTTAAAGTGCTGGGGTGGGGGGTGTCCCAGCGGGAGGCGAAGCACTGGGGTGGGGGGGCTGTCAGGACACCCCCCACCCCAGCACTTTGAATCCCGCCGGCCAAGAGCACTCGGGCAGCAGCTTCTGCTGGATACGGGCGATGGGCGGGACGAGCGGCGCCGAAGCCGGTGGCTGTGGCAGCTGCTGCAAGAGGCTTCCGTGCCGCTCTGTCCCACTCATCGCTCGTATCCAGCAGATAGGCTTTGAATTTTTGGCTGGGGGGGGGAGAAGTAGGACCTTCCTAACTCCCCCCCAGCCAAAATCACAAAGCCAGGCAGCCCTCAGCCGCCAAAGGAGCCTCCTGATTCTCCCCGCCCTGTGGAGAAGTGTGGAGGGCTGCGTCACCGCCCGACGCCCCACCCCGTCCTGCATAATGTTCTCTGCCGGGAGGGCAGCGGCGCCGCGGACCGGCTGAAAACCCCCAACGGCCCGGTCCTGGTCCGCGGACCGGCGGTTGGGGACCTCTGGTCTGGAGGACAGAAAGAAAAGGGGGGACATGATCAAAACATTTAAATATATTAAAGGGTTAAATAAGGTCCAGGAGGGAAGTGTTTTTAATAGGAAAGTGAACACAAGAACAAGGGGACACAATCTGAAGTTAGTTGGGGGAAAGATCAAAAGCAACATGAGAAAATATTATTTTACTGAAAGAGTAGTAGATCCTTGGAACAAACTTCCAGCAGACGTGGTAGATAAATCCACAGTAACTGAATTTAAACATGCCTGGGATAAACATATATCCATCCTAAGATAAAATACAGAAAATAGTATAAGGGCAGACTAGATGGACCATGAGGTCTTTTTCTGCCGTCAGACTTCTATGTTTCTATGTTAATAAGATTTGCCCAACAAAGCTGTTCAGGTTTCTGTGTCCAACAAGGCTACTCAAATTGCTGCAAATATTGCTGCCCAACTAGGCTACTCATTCAACATAGGTGATCAGGCTCTGAGTTCATTTCAGTCTTCTCTTTATACCCAATGTGTTTATTCAGAATTCATGTGTATGATACAACTTGCCCCATTCACATCAGGAACTTTACATCCTTATTGTTTGTTCCAAGACTCCACTACATTCCTTATACTCACTAATGTTCTACCTGGTATTACCACCACTAATAATAATAATAATAATAATAGTAATAATAGTAATAATAGTAATAATAATAATAATAATAATTTATTAGATTTGTATGCCACCCCTCTCCGAGGACTCGGAGCAGCTCACAACAATACATAGTGTACAAATCCAATGTTTAAAAAACAATTTTAAAACCCTTATTATCAAAATACTGTAATCACACAACCCAAACAAACCATATATAAAACCATAGTAGATAAGGGGTATATCAGTTCCCCCATGCCTGGTGACATAGGTGGGTTTTCAGGAGCTTGTGAAAAGCAAGGAGGGTGGGGGCAATCCTGATCTCCGCCACAGAGAAGGCTCTTCCCCTGAGTCCTGCCAGACGGCATTGCTTAGTCGACAGGACCCGGAGAAAGCCAACCCTGTGGGACCTAATCGGTCGCTGGCATTCGTGCAGCAGAAGGCGGTCCCGAAGGTATTCTGGTCCGATGCAGGTAGGACTTTATAGGTCATAATCAACACTTTGAATTGTGACCGGAAACTGATCGGCAGCCAGTGCAATAAATCATTCATACATGTACTCAGAATCTTTCCTTATCGGTAGTACACACATTACAACAATGTGAGTGACTTCATGAAAAGGCTAACTAGGATTCAGGGATGGGGTTCTACTTACCTTCCCTACCAGTTCGCATGACATCAGAAGTGCGTGTTTTGTGCATGCCCATTTGCTTTGCTGGTGCGCGTGCCCTCATCACATTGTGCACATGACTTTCTGTGCATGCACAGAAGCCTCTGTGTATGCGCAGAAGATTCTTTCAAGGAGCGGCAACCAGAGGACTGGTTTGGGGGCAGGGCAAGCCAGCCAAGATAATAAAAAATATAAAAAAGCAAGTTTGTTATTTATATATTATTGACTATATTATATATTTCATATGCTGCCCAGAACAATTGCTCTTCATTCAATGTAGCCCAGGCAAGCCAAAATTTTGGACAAGTATGATCTCAATGCTGCTTCACTGATATATACAGGGAGAAATAAAAGTAGATAGATGCCCAAACTTTACAAGCATCGCCTTAGCACACATCTGTACAGTACTTAACTCCAAATACACAGTATCAACATCTGCTGTCTGTGTTCATGTGCATAAATGGGCTTAAATATGATTTCCATAATTGAAATTTGATTAAGCCTACCAGGTATTTCATCCAAAACCCAGTCTGTGCCAATCTCATCCTCTATTATATTATGAAATGCTTGTACAGGAGTCACAGAGAATGCAGTCAGAAGAATGGTATCAGAAGAAAATCATTTAGTTCTTGAACATCTCTGCACAGAGATGTTTAGCTTTAATAAATTCAACAATGGTGTATAATATTTCCTAACAGTTGTTTAAAAGAAAGCTAGTTCCTTGGTTTACTAATAGCACCTAGACCTCATACCACAACTGGCTAAATATAAGCAGAGTTTTGTGGGAGTTTTTATGAAGTTTGCTAATGTGTTTATTTTACACAAAGATTATTGTATGTTTGAGTTCCTGAAATGACAATTATGCCACTTATCTGATACACCTTGCCTATTTTGCAAGAAATACATACAGTGTTCCCTCGATTTCCATGGGGGATGCGTTCCGAGATCGCCCGCGAAAGTCGAATTTCCGTGAAGTAGAGATGCGGAAGTAAATACACCATTTTTGGCTATGGACAGTATCACAAGCCTTCCCTTAACACTTTAAACCCTTAAATTACCATTTCCCATTCCCTTAACAACCATTTACTCACCATTGAATAAGACACTTAGTGATCCTGATATTTATAAACATAATTATTTATTAACAATAATTATTTTTTTTGTTATTTATTTGCAAAAATTATTAGTTTGGCGATGACATATGATGTCATCGGGTGGGAAAAACCGTGGTATAGGAAAAAAAACCACGAAGTATTTTTTAATTAATATTTTTTGAAAAACCGTGGTATAGGCTATTTGCGAAGTTCGAACCCGCGAAAATCGAGGGAACACTGTATTAGGTTTCAGTTAAAAGAAATAATTTTGAAAGACAATCTTTAAAACTTCCACAATCTTAGAAGACCAGATTTAGAGACAGACAGAAGAGATAAACCTTTAAATGGCAATTTGTAGCCATCTATATTTATTATAGTACTGTGTTTAATTTAAAAGGGATGCTAAACAAATTTACAAAACAAAATGCTTAATATTTTGTATTTTCTGTGAGAAATACAGCAAAATAGGAAATAAAATATAAAAAAGCAAAACTTAAGCTAAATTTACTTGGGCAGCTTAAAAATACATGGCTTTTTAGAAGAAATTATAAACCTGAGTATACAGTACATAATTTTGAACTTTTTCTATTATTATGGTCCCCTTCTTGTCATATATTGATTTATTTCATATTTCATACTAATGTTATGTCTTACATGATTTTGACAATTTTTCATTAAAAATACAAAACTTTCCTTCTCAATTTTAACAATATTTTCCTAGGGTATACTTTTCTTGCCTGGATTTACTATTTATTAATTGTGCTTGGTGTCATTATTAAATTGTCTTGGGGATGTGGAGTGGCAGTGCAGTAAATTTTAGAAAATGGATTGTCCCATGAACTTTAATATCATTGAGATCTTTATAGTGACCTTTTAAGTAGTCAATGATTATATGAAATAAATGCCATTAAAAGAAAAAAAAACATTTGGAACACATGGTTAATAACAAAACTGGATCAAATATAGCTTCATTGGATCACTTGTACTGTCTATACAATTTACCCTAACTGTATTAGCAAGCAAGAATTGTTAATTCAATGTTTAAACAATCCAGGTTCAATAGGATGGATGGTTTTCTTAACTGGTCTCAGACTTAACAAATCTCAGTCTGATTTATTATGGTGTATTCCTAAACTAAACTATTGTAATATGTGGCTAATTATTACTTTATAAGGCAAAAGAAAAGCCTCTACACTCTAAAACCAAAACATAAAAGAAGAGTGTTGTCTAATTTTGCCAAGACACAGTTATATGACACAGCTAGTAGTAACAGATATTGTTTTTTATTGTTTTTTATCTTTAAACATATTATTTTAATTCAGATCTGCACCTAGTTGCATACATTATTAGGGGTAGCAGATATGGCAACCTTGCAGATACTGCTCTAACTTGACAAAGTCAAGTTGGTAGATTTCATTTTGCTTCATAGAAAGACAAGCTTGCCAAATCATGCATCTGTCTCTTTATTAGTCTTCTTCAGGAGTTTTCTCAGGTTAGATGACATGAAGTAAGGCTTCTCAGAAGAGCCATCATTACGTTCCAGGTCTTCCACTGCAAAGAAACACAAATCCCCCCAAGCAAAGGAATGTGAAAACATCTTTTCGGGACTAGCACAAGGGAGATAGACTAAGCATTACATGGAACTAATCCTGGGTTATAGAAATTAAGGGAAACATGACCACTGTTTGCAGTAGAGATTAGATCTCACCATGAAAAAATAAGTACATGAGGCAGACATTCATAACTAGACTGAAAATGATTCCGATTAGAGAAAGTTCCTCTTCTGGTATTCAACAGAGAAGATGTTAGAGTTTTCCACCCAAAAAATTTGGTTAGGGACTTTTAAAAATCCTGTCTTAAAATAAGGGGATAAATCTTGCTATTCTCAAAGATTTCATGAAGTCTGTCATATTTTTTTCTCCCATAGGATAAAAACAAATTGAAGGAGACTGTCATTAAGGAAAGCAAAAGTGGAGTTATGTAAAGTTTTCCTATTCATTATTCACATTTGAAAATTATTATTCTTTACCTCTTTTCTAAAATTAAACTTTCCTAGATAAAAATATCCTATTCATAAGTAGGAAAACGTGAAGTGTTAAAATGAAATATGCAAAGAGTAGATAAGAATCTGGCTTTTAAAAAATCTTTCAGCATTCCCCTGTTAGAACAGTTGTGTTAATCTTTTATGCCTTTTGTTGACTGCATCCCTATATAATGCACGAAGAATTTCCTACCCAAGAAGGGTTTATTAGTAGTTTTAGGCAGCAAAAAACCCCTTGTACTAAAGCAAGATAATTATAAAGAGCTGAATAATAATAATAATAATAATAATAATAATAATAATAATAATAATAATAATTTATTAGATTTGTATACCGCCCCTCTCCGTAGACTGAAAATCTGAAAGAGAAATAGTGCTCATCCTGTTTATCTTCATCCCACTATTTACTTCCGTTTGAATACAACAATTGCAGTTATATACTATTCAAAATCTGTTTAACCAATAGAAGGTATACAAGTAAATGTCAAAGCATTTCATTTATTTCCAAGCAGCTGCTTTCTTAAGCCTCAAAATATTGCTATTTTGCTATCTTTCTTATGGACAGCTAGCTGCACAGGGAATATAGGGACATTTGGAATCTGAAAGGTCCAATATTTGAAAAAACAATTGTAATGAAAATAGATAATATACTGCTGTTAGTAATTTTACTTCATATCTAATTGTTCTGGTGTTACTCTTTGTGCACTTGATAGGATTTCTGTGCCAAAAGCAACCATAGTTAAGACACCAACAACACAATCATACTGAGGCATTTTTTTTCAACTTTAAATACATTTGCCCTCCAATACATTTGCCCCAATTCAAGTCCTCTTTGGTATTGGAAAATCTCCTGGACAGAAACAGATTACCATCAATAGCTACTTGTTTGATGCAAGTCAAGAGCACCCATCATCTCAGAATATCAAAATTTGCCCATGAAGGTAGAGCATCTGCACCCAGAAGGCTTGCCGTGAGACACCTGCATTCATCTTTCCCATTTGGTGAATTGCCCCTATTCTTGACTCTCAGCACTTTTGGAAGATTTTAGGCTTCCCTTCAGGAGGATTTCACTCAAGGCAGAGGACATGTAATAAGGCCGTTCAGAAGTTCCATCGTTTCTTTCCAGATCTTCGCCTTTTGGAATTCCAAACAAGACAGAGAAAGCATCCATAAAAGAACGAACAAGAGAAGCAAAAAGCAAAAAATAAACATGGCAAAGAGATACAAAGCAAAAAAGGAGAGAAAAAGGAAATGTTGAAGTTAGTTGCAATTAAGATTCCTCCACCAAGAAAAGAACAAGATAGGTTAGACAGTAACCAACGTCTATGCTATTAGAGCACAAGGAGTTGCTGTGAATTAGTGGATATGGAAAGGATGAAAAGTTACTGGCTGCAAAATCAAAAAAGAAATTAGCTCATGCTACAATAAAATTAAAACTACACTACAATAGGAAAAAAGGCTGCTTTAAAATTGAATATACATTCTAGCCAATGAAGATACATCCACTTCACAATTTGCTATTTCCTGTGGCTAGTAGCTTTAAAACCAATACCATCCAGCAATTTCTTGTGATCTTCTAAAAGATTATTCATTTACAGTTGTACCTCTACTTAAGAATACCTCTATTTAAGAACTTTTCTAGATAAGAACTGGGTGTTCAAGATTTTTTTGCCTCTTCTTAAGAACCATTTTCTACTTAAGAACCTGAGCCCAGAAAAATTCCCCAGGAAATTTGAGAGTGACATGAAGGTCCAGCCAGTTTCCCACCATTCCCCCTTTAATCCCGGCCATCTCGGGCTTTTCTGGGCTTCCAGAGGAGCCTTTCGGTGGTGCTTAAAGAGGCTTTGACCACCCAGAGAGAACGGAGCATTTTCCTTTCTCTGGGTGCTTGGAGAGAGAATAAACCACTTTGCTTTGGTGACTCCCTCACTTATACACTTGGAGAGAGAATAAACCACTTTGCTTTGGTGACTCCCTCACTTATACACTTGGAGTGAGGTTGCCTCCTGGAGCAGAAAGGCAAAAGGGGGCGGGTTCGCCCCGGCCAGATCAACTTGGATTCAGCCAAACCAAGGAGTCACCATAGCTACAAAGTGAGCAAGAGGAGAGGGGAGCCCTTCAGTATGGGAAGGAAGAGGCAGCAGGTAGCAGCAGCAGTAGCCTTTCGGTCAAAGGAGCAGGAGGTTCCCCCTTTCGCCTTCCAAGGTTTCTCTCTCTGGCGCAGTGTATGGGAGGCTGCCTCACGACGAGTGTATGGGAGGCACATGCTCCTCCTCACCGCCTCAGAGTCAGTGTTCCCTATAAGCTGCGCAGGTGCCTGCTGGGGCACCTAGCCATGGTCTCCTGTGCAGAGGGAAGAAGACACTTTGCTGCTGCGAAGAACTGGGCAAGGCGTCTCCTCGGTGCATCTTGGGAGTCCCGCAGGGGCGGAGCCCAGCCAGAGAGAGATTTTGCAGAAGCAAAAGACTTCTGTGACCAGTGAACTCTTTTAGAAGCAGATCAGGAGTCCATTTTTAAGCTCCACAGAAAACATCTAGGGGGGAAGGCAGGTTGTCCTCGACTTACAATGATTCATTTACTGACTGTTCAAAGTCGCAACAGTGACTTATGCCCCTTTTTCGCAGCAGCCCCACGACCGTGTGATCAAAACTTGGCCGTCGTTTCATATTTATGACCGTTGTGGTGTCTTGAGGTCATGTGACCCCCTTTTGCGACCGTCTCACAATCAAAGACAATGGGGGAGGGGGGGGCAAAGCCAGATTTGCTTAACAACCAGGTTTCTAATTGATCCACCTCCAGACATTATACTTTTCTGCCCACACCGAAAAAAAATTAGAGGGAACATTACTCAGAGTCCCTCTTTTTATTTTTTTAAGCCCTAAAGTTTTGGATTTTTTTGATTCCCCTCACCTCACTTTCTTCCTTCGGCACTTACTGTCCTCCTCCTCTTTTTCCTCCTCCTCCTTCCCCCCAAATTCCAAGCTTATATTTTTTTTCTAATGGGTTTGCATGCATTATTTGCTTTTACATTGATTCCTATGAGAAAAATTGCTTCTACTTACAAACTTTTCTACTTAAGAACCTGGTCACGGAACGAATTAGGTTCTTAAGTAGAGGTACCACTGTATTTCGAAGATAAGCAGAAGGCAAATAGGCTCACGCCGAGTAGCTGTAAAAGGCTGCAGAAGAAGTTGGGCAGCAGAGTAACAGATGTTGGTGTGTGGTAGGCCTGGCTGTGGCATTCCTAAAATAAGTGGGTGAAGGGTGCTTTGGTAAGCGCCTCCCCACTTGATTTTTAAGCCCGTGCCTCACCCCATTTCATATAAACATTTATAATCCTCCTCTCTATTAAAAAGAAACCATGGAAGAAAAAAGTTACACTTTTCTAGGCTTAAAAAAGCTAGACTTGACCCACTCATATTAAAAGCTTAATATTATTTTTATATTTTAGTCAATTTGTAAATTACCTCTTATTCCAGAATTACCAAATATAAAATATGGAGATGAAAACTAAACTACAGAAGTTTTCCTTAACAAGAGGTCAAGAGAAAGATTATGTTCAGAAACTTCCCCCAAGATGGTATACAGAATGGTAGGACAGGGCTTTCTTAACGCCATGTGCCTGATGGGCCTCATGGGCATTTGCTCATGGGCCCTTGCCCATGGGCCCTGTATCAACACCGATTTTGTTGGAAGTGCCAATAAAATAAATATATGTTTAATTTTATCGACCATTTACATTTTCATTCTTGTGAGTAGTTGTTGTAAGGACTGCTTTGCCCAAGTCCCATAATGCTGTTAAGAATTTCAAAATAAAATACTGTGTCTCTATAACAGTGACCTCCGAATGGGGCAAATCTATCAATATCAAAATGCCACTTAAATAGTTGAGCTAGTTTCAAACTATATTTTAATTTTCTTTCTCTCTCTCTCTTCCTTCCTCTCTTTTGTTTTCTTTTCCTTTCTCTTTTTTATCTCTCTCTCTTTCCCTTCTTCCTCTTTCTTTCTCTCCCTTCCTTCCTTCCCACCCTCCCCTCCCTTTCTCTCTCTCTCTCTTTCTCCCCCTCTCTTTCTTTCTCCCTCTTCCTTCCTCCCCCCCTCTCTTTTTTTTGCCTACCTTTAGCAAAAGCAACACCGGATCTTCCACCAGTACCTTGTAAACGGGCTCAGGCAGCGGGGTGGTGGAAGAGGAGGCGGTGGAGGCAAGGGGCTTGTAGCTGACCCCGCCACGGCACAAGACGAGCACAGTGATCAGGTGGTTGCTGTCGGGGCAGCAGGGGCACGCTGATGTCAAGCCCGGCAGCGGCGAGCAAAGTCAGCTGCCCTAGGAAGTGGTGCGTTTGAAAAGCACACCGCTTCCCTGGGTGGTTGGCTTTGCTGGCTGGCGCAGGGCTTGACGTCAGTGGGCCCCTGCTGCCCCGACAGCAACCACCTGATCACTGTGCTCGTCTTGTGCCGTGGCGGGGTCAGCTACAAGCCCCTTGCCTCCACCGCCTCCTCTTCCACCACCCCGCTGCCTGAGCCCGTTTACAAGGTACTGGTGGAAGATCCGATGTTGCTTTTGCAAAAGGTAGGTGATCAGCTCCTGCACAGGGTTGAAAAACCCTGCGCTGAAGGCCATTGCTATGTGCGCCAGGGCGCACTGCACACCTTATGAGGCACAGTGCCTAAGAGCACTCTGCAGGCATTGTTGTGAGCTGCTCCAAGTCTCCGGAAAGGGGCGGCATACAAATCTAATAAATAATAATAATAAATAATAATCCCAAACTCTCTGCGCACCCCATTTCTGTGAGAAACAGCCCCAGAATACTTTGTTTCTCCTCTAAAATCTAGGTGCGTCTTATACTCTGAAAAATATGGCATATGTATATATGTATGCATATGTATTTTGTGTTTTTAAGCACATTTTAATGTTTATTTTTGTTTTTGAAAAAAAATAAGTCTATATTTTAATTTTGTGAATAAAAATTTTAAAAAATTGAGCAAAAAACAGGAAAGCTTATGTTCTATTTTTGCTGCTTTAAGCTGTTATTTTTGGTTACATTAAAAGATGGGATTGTTAAATGCAAGTCTTAATTATTTTTTACTAATTTAGCCTTTAATTATATAACTAACTATATTGTGGCTGGATTCACATATTGTATAAATCCAGTTAATGAAATAAAATTGTTGGGTTCATGCTTAGGCAGAAAAAATTACATTTAAGTAGATTGCTTTCCCATCACATATGAAGATGACAAGTAAAACCACCCATCCCAAATTTAACTTAGCATGTTGTGCAAATGCAGCTAATGTAGCAATCTTGCTCTCCTTATTTCTTTTGCCTCCATGAGAAAGCAGCACTATTCTGATCAGAGTTCTACAAGCAGCAAGACAGTTGTCCTTTGGAAGCCAAAATACATACCCCAGCAACAACACGCTTCTTCTGTCACCAGCATCAGGTACTCAGTAATAGTTATACAACAACATTAATTCAGCTATAAGTGCAAATAACTAATGAGAGACATCTTTTTAAGGAAAGCTGTCAGTTATTATCTGCACTATCACTTCCATGTTCATTTTGTACCATGTAAAACTTCCACCTTATGTTGATCCTTCTCCTCCAAGCCCATGAAGACTGATCTTGAATCACAATTACATTGTACTGTACATGATTCTTGCAGAGAATGTTTTTCATCTTCTCTCAAGCTGCCATATTCTTATTCATGATTTTTATTATCCTACAGCAGCTTCCCAATTCCTTTTGTATGTGTGTGTGTGTGTGTGTGTCTGAAGGCATGCGTGGAACATGGCAGCCTCCTGATTCCTTGTGTGTGTGTGTGTGTGTGTGTGTGTGTGTGTGTGTGAAGGCGCATGGAGAGAGGCAGTGGCTGTGGCAAAGGAGCAGAAAGATTTGCTTGATATTTGAGAGAAGAGGCGAGGAGGGTAGCTGTGCGGTGTGAGAGGGCAGGAGAGTGAGCCAGCGCCTTTTCCGCTTTGCTCTTTATTTGTAATTCTTTTAAAAAATGGACTGGAGCTGCACAGGAGAGCTCCAGCCACCTCTCCTGCGTAGCTCCAGTCCGCCAGCAAAAGCTTTAGCTGGGCTCTCCCCCGCTTCCCTTCCGTCCTCACTTGCCTGCCCTCTCACAGCGCCCGGTTCTCCTCCTCGGTTCCTGTGTCAAAGACCAAGGAAACTTTTCTGTCTCCCTTGCCACAGCTGCTGCCAACCTCCATGTGCGCCTTCACATACACAGACATACGCATGGCAGCCTCCTCATTCCTTTGCATGTGTGTGTGTGCCTGTGTGTAAAGGCGCACATGGAAGGAAGCAGAAAAGTTTCCTTGGTCTTTGACACAAGAGGCAAGGAGGTGAGCCGGACACTGTGAGAGGGCAGGCTGACTGTGCCTTCTCCATTTTGCCCTTTATCTGTTCTTCTTTTAAAAAACAGACCGGAGCTGCACAGGAGAGCTCCAGCATGGCTCCAGTCCTCCTGTGAAAGATTCAGCTGAACTCTCTCCGCTTCTCTCCTGTCCTCAGAAATGGGTTAGGCAAGGTCAGGGCGTACCGCGGGAGTGTGTGGCAGGATTGCACCTATCTCTCCAACTCCTCCAGCTGCTCATCCATTGCCAAGATTTCCCCATTGGCGTGCGCAGCCGCCAGACCAGTCAGCAGCTTTTGCGGGTCCGGCAGTTGCTCCTCTGCACATGCGCGGCAGAAACCTGGAAGTTTCAGGGGCACCGCCTGCAGTGCCCAGTGAAATAATTTAAATTGGGTGAGCCAATTTAAATAACTCATTTGCCTAAAATGCTGTTTGGACAATGAGACGATACAAAATAATGGATTTACAATGAAATTTTAAAAAACCCATAGCTAAGTAGGTACTCAGTTATAACTCAGCAAAAGACAAACTCATACCTTCATAATTAATAAATATCAAGTGAATACGTATAACTGTATACACCTACTACAGATAAAATGGCGGAAAATACTGAGGAATTCAATGACAAAATTGCAAAAAGTGACAGATGCAACATCAAACAAAAATGTAAACCTACATTTGTGAATTGATATAAAATGAATAATTGAGAATAGAAGAATATAATGCAACATAATAGACCTCACATACTTGGACTTCAGCAAAGCTTTCAATAAAGTTGACCACACTCTCCTAATCCACAAATTAGAAAAAAGCGGGGTGACTACAAACATGCAGATGGATAAACAGTTGGCTGACCAACCGTACCCAATGAGCTGTCCTAAGTGGTTCCAAATCCACATGGAAGAAAGTAGGCAGTGGGGTACCACAGGGTTCAGTCCTGGGCCCTGTGCTCTTCAACATTTTCATCAACAACCTTGACGAGGGAATAGAAGGGGAACTAATCAAATTTTCAGACAACACCAAGCTGGTGGGGGTAGCCAACACCCTGGAGGACAGGCTCAAAATACAGAAAGACCTAGACAGATTAACACTATGGGCCCACACTAACAAAATGATGTTCAATGTCGACAAGAGCAAAGTCCTTCACCTAGGCAAAAAAATCCCTAGACACACATACAGCCTAGGAGAAACCCCACTTAGCAGTAGCGAATGTGAAAGAAATATCGGAGTCTTGGTGGATAATCAACTAAACATGTGCCAGCAATGTGCAGCAACAGCCAAAAAAGCCAACACAATCCTAAGATGCATCAACAGGGGAATACACTCCAAAACCAGGGAAGTATTAATACCACTTTACTACGCCCTGGTCAGACCACGTCTAGAGTACTGCATAGAGTTCTGGTCACCACACTTCAAAAGAGACATTAAAACTCTGGAGAAGATGCAGAAAAGAGCAACCAAAATGATTAGGAGACTTGAAACCAAGACTTACAAAGAGAGAATGTGTGAACTGGGCATGGATAGCCTAGAGCAGTGTTTCCCAACCAGTGTGCCACGGGACATGGTCAGGTGTGCTGCGAGCCCGGCCTGGCTGAAGCTTCCCTGGCGGTGACGGCAAGTGAGCTTTTGGGGCCCGGTGGGAGGGCACTGGCCATTGTGCGCCCGCACAGCCATTAGGAAACCACCCCCTGGCAGAAATTTTTGAAGTGGCGCAAAGCCACGCAGTCCTGAATCGCTCCCTTCTCCGGCCAGCAAAGTTGGCTGCCCAGGAAAGCGCCGCTGGATAAGCGAGCGATCTGGGACTGCGTGGCTTTGCGCCGTGATGACAACAAGGGCGCCGTGGTGGCCTTCAAATGCCGCCATTTGTGGCGCCCCACCACCCGTTCCTCAGGTAGAAGTCTGGCGCGCTACCGGGAAGTGGAAGCAGCATGTGGCCGGGTACTGAGCACCATGGACATCTGGGAGGGCAAAGGGGTGAATGTGGCTGCTGCCTCTTAGGCGGAGGCGAAGGCGACGGCGGAGTCTGCGCTGGAGCCATGCGGGGATGCTGATCCAGGGGGCCGTGGACCGGCAAGCTACCCTCCACTCTCTCTCCTCTCTCTCTCTCTGTTGCCAGCGTGGTGCATGAGAGAGAGAGAGACAGACAGAGAAAGGAGGAGAGAGAGCAAGAGAGAAAGAGAGAGAAGGAAAGCAAGAGAGAAATCAAGAGAGAGAGAGAGAAAGTGTGTGTGAGAGAGAGAGAAAGCAAGAGAGAGAGAGAGAGCAAGAGAGAGGGGAAGAGAGAAAGAGAAAGAAAGCAAGAGAGAGAGAAAAAGAAAGGAAGAGAGAAGGAACAAGAGAGAGAGAAAGAGAGAGAAAGCAAGAGAGAGAGAGAAAACAAGGGAGAGAGAAAGAAAGTAAGAAATAGAGAAAGAGAGGAAGAGAGAGAGAAAGAGAAAGAAAGCAAGAGAGAAAGAGAGAAAGAAAGCAAAAGAGAAAGAGAAGTAAAGCAAGAGAAAGAGAGAAAGCAAGGGAGAGAGAGAAAGCAAGGGAGAGAGAGAAAAAACAAGGGAGAGAGAGAGAGAAAGCAAGGGAAAGAGAAAGAGAGAGAATAAAAGAGAGATAGCAAGAAAGACAGAGAAAGAGAGAGAAAGAAAGCAAGAGAGAGAGAAAGAAAGAAAGAGAGAAAGAGAAAGAGAGAAGGAAAGCAAGAGAGAGAAAAAGAGAGAGAGAAAGCAAGGGAGAGAGAAAGCAAGGGAGAGAGAGAGAATAAAAGAGAGATAGCAAGAGAGACAGAGAAAGAGAGAGAAAGAAAGCAAGAGAGAGAGAGAGAAAGAAAGCAAGAGAGAAAGAGAAAGAGAAGGAAAGCAAGAGAGAGAAAAAGAGAGAGAGAAAGCAAGGGAGAGAGAAAGAGAGAATAAAAGAGAGATAGCAAGAGAGACAGAGAAAGAGAAAGAAAGCAAGAGAGAGAGAAAGAAAGCAAGAGAGAAAGAGAAAGAGAGAAGGAAAGCAAGAGAGAAAGAGAGAGAGAAAGCAAGGGAGAGAGAAAGAGAGAATAAAAGTGAGATAGCAATAGAGATAGAGAGAGAGAAAGAAAGCAAGAGAGAGAGAGAGAGAAAGAAAGAGAAAGAGAGAAGGAAAGCAAGAGAGAGAGAAAGAGAGAGAAAGCAAGGGAGAGAGAGAGAATAAAAGAGAGATAGCAAGAGAGACAGAAAAAGAGAGAGAAAGAAAGCAAGAGAGAGAGAGAGAAAGCAAGAGAGAAAGAGAAAGAGAGAAGGAAAGCAAGAGAGAGAGAAAGAAAGAGAGAAAGCAAGGGAGAGAGAGGGAAAGAGAATAAAAGAGAGATAGCAAGAGAGACAGAGAAAGAGAGAGAAAGAAAGCAAGAGAGAAAGAAAGCAAGAGAGAAAGAGAAAGAGAGAAGGAAAGCAAGAGAGAGAGAGAAAGCAAGAAAGAGAGGAAGAGGGAGGGAAGGAGGGAGAGAGAAAGAGTAAAAAATAGAGGAAGGAAGGAAGGAAGAAAGAGGGATGGAGAGAGAGAGGGAAAGAAAGAGGGAGGGAGAGAGAAATAGGGCGAAAGGGAGGAAGAGAGGGTTTTTTTGTCCAAACTTTTTTAGCCCCCACCCTCCGCTCAATGTTCCCCAGGATTTTATAAATGTGAATAATGTGCCACGGCTCAAAAAAGGTTGGGAAACACTGGCCTAGAGAAAAGGAGGGCCAGAGGGGACATGATAGCAGTATACAAGTATATGAGGGGTTGCCACAGAGAGGAGGGGGGTCACTCTATTCTCCAGGGCACCGGAGGGACGGACGAGGAACAACGGCTGGAAGCTGACCAAGGAGAGATTCAACCTGGAAATAAGGAAGAACTTCCTGATGGTCAGAGCAATCAACCAGTGGAACAGCCTGCCTGCCGAGGTTGTGAACTCCCCAACTCTGGACACTTTAAAGAGGAAATTGGACTGCCATTTGACTGGGGTGTTATGGGGTTTCCTATAGAGACATTAGCTAATAAGATAAGACAAGATAACACTTGGGTAGGATATAAAATAGGGGAATTAGAAATGAAGCTAAACTTATTTGCAGACGATGCAATTATATTGACCCAGACTCCGATGGAGATGATCAAAGGTATAAGAAATATTTTACAAAAGTTTAAACAGGAATCAGGATTGTCGGTCAATATGGGAAGATCAGAGATTATGTCTTTAAATACAGGTCCGAGAGAGCAGATAGAAATTAGGAAAGAATCAGGGTTGAAGTTAGGATTAAAGAAAATTAAATAGCTGGGAATATGGTTATTGAGAAACCCAGCAAAAATCGAGGAGGTGAATTATACATTAATATGGAGGAAAATGCTGAAACAGACGAGGAGCTGGAAAGAGAAAAAGCTAAGGAGAATCTCTAAAATAAGAGCCTTGAAAATGATGATAGTTCCCAAAATGATGTACCTGTTTCAGGTACTGTCAGGGGGGCTATCAGCATCCAAGTTTATAGAGTGGGATAAAAAACTTAATTATTGGGTTGAAGAAGATAAGAGACCAAGAATAAAGAAAAAGTGGTTAATAGCGAATGAAAAAGAGGGTGGATGAGGAATTCCTTCTTTGGAGTTGTATAGGGAAGCATTTCAGATTGAAAGATTAATGGAGCTGCAATTATTCAAAAATAAATGGGTGAAACTGGAAAAACAGATAAACGTGATGAAGAACAGATAATTAATCTTTATAAAGTGGAATAGGAGTGACTTAGATAAATTAATAGGTCCCATGAAAGGGACTATGGAAATTTGGAAAAAATGGCAGGGAAGAGGGATAACTAAGATAGAACAGTTATATGAGAAGGATGGGAGGACAAGCTGAAATCGTATAGAATGGTGGTTGTGTAGGGGAAGATGGCTACGAACAATTGCAATATGTAAATAGCTGAATGAAAGGGAGAATAAAGAAGCACTATTTAGGGAGGAGATAGTGTTAGTGTCAACCTTCACTATGCTGCTGCTATTTATCGCTATCTATCTATGATATATTAATATATTCAGAGACCCCAGAGGAGCACGTGGCTCTGGTCAGGGAGGTCTTGAAGAAACTCAAAGTCGCGGAACTATATGCCAACTTGGCAAAGCGTGAGTTTCACCAGAGTAAAATTGACTACCTAGGGTATCGCATATCACACCAAAGTGTGGAGATGGATCCGGAGAAAGTGCTGGCGGTTTTGGAATGGGAAGCTCCACGCACTAGGAAACAGTTGCAAAGTTTCCTAGGGTTCGCTAATTTCTACTAATTTCGCAATTTATTCCAGCATTTTCCCAGATAGCACTGCCGATCACCAGCTTACTGAAAACCAAGGGAGAGGGTAAGCCCAAGCCCAACGGACCATTGTCATGGTCCATGGAGTGTCAAGCAGCTTTTGAAAGGCTGAAAAGACTGTTTGCGAGTGAGCCAATTCTCAAACACTCTGATTTAGAACGGCCCTTTGTGGTACAAGTGGATGCGAGTGATGTGGCCGTGGGAGCAGTATTGCTACAAAAGGATGAGGAACAGGAACTACGCCCCTGTGTGTACACTTCTAGAAAGCTAACTGAAACGTAACAGAGGTAGGCTGTGTGGGAAAAGGAAGCGTTTGCAGTGCATTGGGCCTTACTCTCCTGGAGACATTTTCTAGAAGGTGCCAAGCAACCTTTTGAGGTGTGGACTGATCATAAAAACCTGGAAGCTCTAAAAACCCCCAGGAGACTGTCCCCAAAACAAGCTAGGTGGGAGCAACACTTTAGTCAATTCAATTTCTCACTGCGTTATATACCGGGGGGCAACAATTTCATGGCTGATGCATTGTCTAGATTGCCGCAGTACAACAGCGGGAGACTGGAACGAATTCAACCGGTAATTCGGGCTTCACAAATGGCGTGCCCAGCACTTACCAGACAACAGAGTTCAGGGAAGACTGAGCTTCCTGACAGTCTGGTTGCGGATCTTCAGAAAGCACTAGAATCTGATGACTGGTTTTTAACTCATCAAGGAGATTGCACCAAGAAAAGCGGCCTAGCCTGGATAGGATCCCGCTTATATGTTCCGGTCTCCATGAGGTCACTGATGTTGGAGAGGGGACATGATTCTAAAGTGGCTGGCCACTTCGCATTTTTGAAAACGTTACATTTGCTGAGAAGGCAGTTCTGGTGGCCTTCCATGAAAAAGGACATCGAGACTTATGTGGTGAGCTGCCCTGTGTGCGTGGCAGCAAAGCGGCCCCCAGGCCATCCCCAGGGACTGTTGCATACTGTGGCAAGACCTGGGGCACCCTGGAAGGAAATTTCTATGGATTTTATTGTGGACCTACCTGAGAGTGGGGGGAATACAGTGGTACCTCATGATACGAACCCCTCGTCATACGAACTTTTCGAGATACGAACCCAGGGTTCGGAATTTTTTTGCCTCTTCTTACGAACTTTTTTCACCTTACGAACCTGCTGCCGCCGCTGGGATGCCCCACCTCCAGACTTTCGTTGCAAGCCAAGCCCCAGTTTTTGCGATCCTGGGATCCCAAGGCTCCCCTCCATGGGAAACCCCACCTCCCGACTTCCGCAAAAACGCGATGCTATAGGGAAATCCCAGGATCGAAAAAACGGGCAGAGTAGGAGGGACAAAAACAGGAAGAAAAGACTCATGGAGCTCAAGGGAGGAGAAAGGTGTGGGGGAGATGAGCAAAGTGGGGTGGGAAAAAACGGGAAGAAAAGACTCATGGAGCTCAAGAGAGGAGAAAGGTGTGGGGGAGATGAGGAGAGTGGGGTGGGAAAAAACGGGAAGAAAAGACTCATGGAGCTCAAGAGAGGAGAAAGGTGTGGGGAAAATGAGCAGGACAGGGTGGGCAAAAACGGGAGGGACCCATGGAGATCAAGAGAGGAGAAAGGTGCAGGACAGGGTGGGCAAAAATGGGAGGGACCCATGGAGATCAAGAGAGGAGAAAGGTGCAGGACAGGGTGGGCAAAAACGGGAGGGACCCATGGAGATCAAGAGAGGAGAAAGGTGTGGGGAAAATGAGCAGGACAGGGTGGGCAAAAATGGGAGGGACCCATGGAGATCAAGAGAGGAGAAAGGTGCAGGACAGGGTGGGCAAAAATGGGAGGGACTCATGGAGATCAAGAGAGGAGAAAGGTGCAGGACAGGGTGGGCAAAAACGGGAGAGACCCATGGAGATCAAGAGAGGAGAAAGGTGTGGGGAAAATGAGCAGGACAGTGTGGGAAAAAACGAGAGGAACTCATGGAGCTCAAGGAGGGAGAAAGGTGTGGGGAAAATGAGCAGGACAGGGTGGGCAAAAACGGGAGGGACCCATGGAGATCAAGAGAGGAGAAAGGTGCAGGACAGGGTAGGCAAAAACGGGAGGGACCCATGAAGATGAAGAGAGGAGAAAGGTGCAGGACAGGGTGGGAAAAAACGGGAGGGACCCATGGAGATCAAGAGAGGAGAAAGGTGTGGAGAAAATGAGCAGAATGGGGTGGGCAAAAACAGGAGGGAAAGACCCATGGAGCACAAGAGATGCTCTTTTCGCCTTGCTTCGTTGGGACTGCCACCTCTTGCCACCTCTCGCTGTCACTCCCCCCACTCCGTTCGCCTCAGCTTCGTCTGCCGGCAGCTTTTTTTTTTTAAGCCTTAATGTTTTGGATTTTCCTTTTTTAAATTTTTTTTTTAATTTTTTTTTACAAATGTGACATACAAGACAAAGGAAAAAAACATACATAAAAACATATATATATAACATTTGGGAAATGAAAGTTTCCCCACTATTTTTTTTGGATATTTGATCAGAGAATTACACTTCTTATACATAATATTAATTTTTGAATTCTTTTATTTGACGTGTTGCTTTGCATAAATTTTTATTTATTTATTTCTTTTAGCCAATCATAAATTTTTGCCCATGTTTTATAGTAATCTGATTCTTCTTTTCCCTCTAATCTTTTGGATAGCCTGTCCATCTCCACACAGTCTAGTATTTTTTTAATTATTATGTTTTCTTCTGCTATTTTATTTGTTTTCCACTGTTGGGCATATACTATTCTGGCAGCTGTTAGTATATGTATAACTAGGTATCTTACTTCTTTTTCTATTTTTTTTATTAAAAATACCCAATTAAATATAATTCTGGGTTTTTTTTGATTTCTTCATTTGCTATTTCTTTTAACCAATTTGTTATTTTATTCCAAATTTTTTTTGCCTGTGTGCATGTCCACCATTGGTGGTAGAAAGTGCCTCTTTCTTTTTTACACTTCCAACATATTGGAGAGGTTTTTGGGAACATTTTTGCAAGTCTTTCTGGCGATAGGTGCCACCTGTAGAACATTTTTAATTGGTTTTCCTTGAATGCGGTCGATCTTGTCATCTGCCAATTGTTAATCCATAATTTTTCCCATTTTTCTAGTTCAATTGTGTAGCCAAAATTCATTCCCCAGCTTATCATATTCTCTTTTACAATTTCCACTTCTGTCTCATAACGGATCAAAAATTTATATATTTTACCGATTAATTTTTCATAATTTTTTAATAGTGTCTTGTCCAATTCACCCCTCCCCACCAGAAAACCATATTCCTTTTTGTCTTTTTGGTATGTGTCTTTTAATTGTAGATATGTCCACCAATCTAATTTCTTACCGTTATATTCCAATTCTTCCTTTGTTTTTATATTCATTTGTTGATCTAATAATTCTTTATATCTAATTGTATTGTGAGGCCCGATTAAATTTGGATGATATGTTAGTTCTATTGGTGAAACCCATTCTGGTACCTTAGTATATTGTTTTTTTTTTATTATTTTCCATATTTGGATAAGAGAATTTCGTAATATATGTTTTTTGAAATATGTATGAGTTTTGTCTCTTCCGTACCAGAGATAGGCGTGCCAGCCTAATAATAAATCGTGCCCTTCTATTGTCAATACAGTGATCCCTCGAGTTTCGCGTCCTCGAGCATCGCGAAAGGGCTATATCGCGAGTTTTCAACCCGGAAGTAAACTCCACCATCTGCGCATGCGTGCCCTTCCACGCATGCGTAGATGGTGGAGTTTCCCCGCCGGGCAGAGGCTTCCCTGGGTCTTCCCCCTCTTGCCCCGGTAAGACCCCAGCGGCGGCGCGAGCAACGGCGTGGGCTGGCGGGCAGCACCCGCGCGGGAAACCCCAGCTCCGCTTCCCAGCTGGGAAGCGGAGCCGGCAACAGTGTGGGCGGGCGGGCAGCGCGCGCGAGCTTGGGGACACCCCACCTCCGCTTCCCAGCTGGGAAGCGGAGCTAGGGTGTCCCCACCACGCGCGCGTTGCTGGGGAAAGCGCGCGCGCTTGGAGACACCCCACCTCCGCTTCCCAGCTGGGAAGCGGAGCTAGGGTGTCCCCACCCGCGCGCGCGTTGCTGGGGCCGCTTCCCAGCTGGGAAGCGGAGCTGGCAACAGCATGGGCGGGCGGGCGGCGCGCGCGAGCTTGGGGACACCCCACCTCCGCTTCCCAGCTGGGAAGCGGAGCTAGGGTGTCCCCACGCGCGCGCGCATTGCTGGGGAAAGCGCGCGCGCATTGCTGGGGAAAGCGCGCGCGCTTGGGGACACCCCAGCTCCGCTTCCCAGCTGGGAAGCGGAGCTAGGGTGTCCCCACCGCGCGCGCGTTGCTGGGGAAAGCGCGCGCGCTTGGGGACACCCCACCTCCGCTTCCCAGCTGGGAAGCGGAGCTGGGGTGTCCCCAAGCGTGCGCGCACCCCAGGCGCGAGCAACGGGGTGGGCAGGCGAAGGGCGGGCGGCAGTGGAAGTAAAAACACCATCTGCGCATGCGCAGATGGTGTTTTTACTTCCGCACCGCTACTTCGCTAAAAATCGATCATCGCGTGGGGTCCTGGAACGGAACCCTCGCGATGATCGAGGGATCACTGTATACGTTTATTTTCTAATGTGATCCACTCTTTGATCCATACCAGTGATGTTGCTTAATAATATAGTTTAAAATTTGGTAGACCCAGACCTCCTCTTTCCTTCACATCTTGCAATGCCTTTAATTTGATTCTTGCTTTTTTACCTAACCATATATATTTTAATATTACCTTGTCTAATTCTTTAAAGAAATTTTTACCTGGGTTTATTGGAATTGTCTGGAAAAGAAAGAGGAGCTTGGGAAGGACACTCATTTTAATCGAATTAATTCTACCTATTAATGAGAGTTGTAAATTTTGCCAATTTTTAAAATCTACTTTGATTTGATTTATTAAACTTGTATAATTATATTCTTTTAATGTCGACGTTTTGGCTGTAAGTCATATTGCTAAATATTTCACTTTTTTGACTATTTGCATATTGGTAATTTGTTCTAGATATTTTATGGGTTTAGGACATTTAGCCTCCGCCAGTTGGATGAAGCTCTTTCCTCCGCAGCAGCTGATCGGCCGCTGCCTTCACTCCCTCGCCCAAAGGCCTCTAGCTCTTGGCTCCAGCCCTTTGGCCACAAAAATCCAAATTCAGCCACAGCCTTTTGGCCACATGGGACACTTCGCCACCATCCAATCAGAACGGTTGTTACAAAATGTTACTTTGGGAAGGAAAGAATGGGACAGTTTGCTCTTTCATACACAAACACACACATTGAAAGATAGAGAGGGAGGGGACCTCGGTGGCCATCTAGTCTGACCTTCTTCTCATTCAGGAGACTTACAGAATGATAGAGAGGGAAGGTACCTTGGTGGCCATCTAGTCTGACCTGACTCACCTTCTCATTCAGGAGACTTACAGAATGATAGAGAGGGAAGGGACCTTGGTGGCCATCTAGTCTGACCTGACCCACCTTCTCATTCAGGAGATTTACAGAATGATAGAGAGGAAAGGGAACTCAGTGGCCATCTAGTCTGACCCACTTTCTCATTCAGTAGACTTACAGAATGATTGAGAGGGAAGGGACCTTGGTGGCCATCTAGTCTGACCTGACCCACCTTCTCATTCATGAGACTTACAGAAAGATAGAGGGGGAAGGGACCTTGGTGGCCATCTAGTCTGGTGGCCATAGAGTCTTCCTCTCTATCATTCTGTAAGTCTCCTGAATGAGAAGGTGGGTCAAGTCAGACTAGATGGCCACCAAGGTCCCTTCCCTTTCTATCACTCTGCAAGTCTCCTGAATGAGAAGGTGGGTCAGGTTAGACTAGATGGCCACCAAGGTCCCTTTCCTCTCTATCATTCTGTGAGTCTCCTGAATGAGAAAGTGGGTCAGACTAGATGGCCACCAAGATCCCTTCCCTCTATCATTCTGTAAGTCTCCTGAATGAGAAGGTAGGTCAGGTCAAACTAGATGGCCACCAAGGTCCCTTCCCTCTCTATCATTCTGTAAGTCTCCTGAATGAGAAGGTGGGTCAGGTCAGACTAGATGGCCACCGAGGTCCCTTCCCTCTCTATCTTTCAATGTGTGTGTTTGTGTATGAAAGAGCAAACTGTCCCATTCTTTCCTTCCCAAAGTAGCATTTTGTAACAACCGTTCTGATTGGATGGTGGCGAAGTGTCCCATGTGGCCATCTAGTCTGACCCCACATTCTCATTCAGGAGACTTGCAGAGTGATAGAGAGGGAAGGGACCTTGGTGGCCATCTAGTCTGACTTGACACCTTCTCATTCATGAGACTTACAGAATGATAGAGAGGGAAGGGACCTTGGTGGCCATCTAGTCTGACCTGACTCACCTTCTCATTCAGGAGGCTTACAGAATGATACAGAGGAAAGGGAACTCAGTGGCCATCTAGTCTGACCCTCAGGTCAATCAGGTCAATCAGGAGAATGAAATGGAATGACAGAGATGGAGGGGACCTCAGAGACCAACCCTCTTTGCAAGCAGGAGAATTGGTCTTCCGGTCCAATTCTTGGGCTGCTAAATTGGCTGATGGAACTCCTTGCCTCACAACAAGCTAATCCTTTAAAAACTAATTTGGAAACCCAATCAGAGCAGTCCTCTCAAAAGAGGGTTGGGGAGAGACTGCTAGGTAGCAAAGAAGTGAAGACTGGTTGCTGTCTGGGGCCCCTTTATGACCTGCTCCTCCTGCTAATCTTTGGAATTTTTACGATGCATGGAGTATTTACGACAAAAGAAAGTGTCAAGATAGGCAAAAATTTGGAGGCCCGAGACGTGGGGGTAGGGTCCACCCCCGCCCTCCACCCATACACATTTAACAAGAGTTGGAAGGGACCTTGGTGGTCACCCAGTTCCACCCTCTCCTTCCACCCATACACATTTGACAAATTCTGCCCTGCTAAAGTGGCTAGGGGAATATACTGCTCCCAAAGCTCCCTCCCCCTCCCACTTCTGGTAACCCTCAAGACAAATGAAGGAGGGGTGAAAAGAGGCATGGGTCCCCAAAGTGGGGTGTGTGTGGAAGGTTTGTGGGAAAAAACATGGGGAGGCTAATGATCCTTTCCTGTTTGAAGAGAGAGAGAGAGGTCTGTTCATAATCTGGGCATCTAGATGATCCCATGCCTTCTTCTGCATTCATGTGGAGAGTCCCCAAAGTGTTTGGGGGCTTTGGGAGCTCACAGACACAGACACACACAGACACACACACACACATTATCAGCAGCAATGGATAGAAGTGAAGGCTGGTTACTGTCTGGGGACCCTTTATGACTCTTCTTGGAAAGAGGGGAGAGGAAAAGAGGAGGGGGTGCAGGGACCTCTTTTGAAATAAGGTACACATTGGGTCTTCCCCCTTCCTCCTCTCTTTCCTTGGGACATGCGGTCTGGGTGGTTGGGAGGATACAGGTGGGCTAGGGACTTCAGGAAAGGATAGTCCCTGGTGGGTTTACTCTATGGGCAGGATTTATTAACTCAAAACTCACAGATTGGGCAAGAAGCAGGATGAATAAAAAGGACAAACTCATTCCGAAGTGTGAGTGTTCATTGCTTCCATTTGAAATCAAGTGTTAATGTTGTACATTTCCCAAAACACCAGAATGGGTGAGCGCAACCCAAAGACAAACATGTCTGTATGTGTGTATGTGTGTTTGTGTGTGTGAAAAAGCTCCTCATCTTAAAAGAAACAGGAATTAACAAAAGAGTGAGGAAAAGATAGGAGTTATCATTCTACAAATTGGCATACCGGGTCACATTTAGTTGGGGCAATAGACCTCATGACCCCTTTCCCAGTTATCACACCAAAGAAACAGGAGTTTCCTAAAACAATTAGCATTTCAAGGAGATATAGGAACAGCTTGCCACATGCTCCTTTTTTTATAACTAAATTCTGTACTTGGTGATTTTGATTCCATATCTATTGATGGGATAAGCATTGGAGCTTAGCTTTGTTGAAAACAAAAGTTCATTGCTGCTGATCATGTGTGTGTCTCTGTGTTTGTGTGTGTGAAAGAACTCCCAAAGCCCCACACACACTTTGGGGACTCTACACATGAACGGAGAAGAAGGCATGGGATCGTCTATATGCCCAGAGTATGAACAGACCTCTCTCTCTCTGCAAAAAGGAAAGGATCATTAGCCTTCCCAATTTTTTTCCCACAAACCCCCCACACATACACACACATAGACATGTTTGTCTTTGGGTTGCACTCACCCGTCCTGGTGTTTTGGGAAATGTACAACATTAACACTTGATTTCAAAGGGAAGCAATGAACACTCACACTTCGGAATGAGTTTGTCCTTTTTATTCATCCTGCTTCTTGCCCAATCTGTGAGTTTTGAGTTAATAAATCCTGCCCATAGAGTAAACCCACCAGGGACTATCCTTTCCTGAAGTCCCTAGCCCACCTGTATCCTCCCAACCACCCAGACCGCATGTCCCAAGGAAAGAGAGGAGGAAGGGGGAAGACCCAATGTGTACCTTATTTCAAAAGAGGTCCCTGCACCCCCTCCTCTTTTCCTCTCCCCTCTTTCCAAGAAGAGTCATAAAGGGTCCCCAGACAGTAACCAGCTTTCACTTCTATCCATTGCTGCTGATAATGTGTGTGTGTGTCTGTGTGTGTCTGTGTCTGTGAGCTCCCAAAGCCCCCAAACACTTTGGGGACTCTCCACATGAATGCAGAAGAAGGCATGGGATCATCTAGATGCCCAGATTATGAACAGACCTCTCTCTCTCTCTTCAAACAGGAAAGGATCATTAGCCTCCCCATGTTTTTTCCCACAAACCTTCCACACACACCCCACTTTGGGGACCCATGCCTCTTTTCACCCCTCCTTCATTTGTCTTGAGGGTTACCAGAAGTGGGAGGGGGAGGGAGCTTTGGGAGCAGTATATTCCCCTAGCCACTTTAGCAGGGCAGAATTTGTCAAATGTGTATGGGTGGAAGGAGAGGGTGGAACTGGGTGACCACCAAGGTCCCTTCCAACTCTTGTTAAATGTGTATGGGTGGAGGGCGGGGGTGGACCCTACCCCCACGTCTCGGGCCTCCAAATTTTTGCCTATCTTGACACTTTCTTTTGTCGTAAATGCTCCATGCATCGTAAAAATTCCAAAGATTAGCAGGAGGAGCAGGTCATAAAGGGGCCCCAGACAGCAACCAGTCTTCACTTCTTTGCTACCTAGCAGTCTCTCCCAACCCTCTTTTGAGAGGACTGCTCTGATTGGGTTTCCAAATTAGTTTTTAAAGGATTAGCTTGTTGTGAGGCAAGGAGTTCCACCAGGCAATTTAGCAGCCCAAGAATTTGACCAGAAGACCAATTCTCCTGCTTGCGAAGAGGGTTTGACTAGATGGTCTCTGAGGTCCCCTCTATCTCTGTCATTCCATTTCATTCTCCTGATTGAGCTGAGGGTCAGACTAGATGGCCTCTGCGGTCCCCTCCATTCTCCTGCTTGAGCTGGGGGTCAGACTAGATGGCCAATGAGTTCCCTTTCCTCACTATCATTCTGTAAGCCTCCTGAATGAGAAGGTAGGTCAGGTCAGACTAGATGGCCACCAAGGTCCCTTCCCTCTCTATCATTCTGTAAGTCTCCTGACTGAGAAGGTGGGTCAGGTCAGAGTATATGGCCACCAAGGTCCCTTCCCTCTCTATCATTCTGTAAGTCTCCTGAATGAGAAAGTGGGTCAGACTAGATGGCCACTGAGTTCCCTTTCCTCTCTATCATTCTGTAAGTCTCCTGAATGAGAAGGTGGGTCAGGTCAGACTAGATGGCCACCGAGGTCCCTTCCCTCTCTATCTTTCAATGTGTGTGTTTGTGTATGAAAGAGCAAACTGTCCCATTCTTTCCTTTCCAAAGTAGCATTTTGTAACAACCGTTCTGATTGGATGGTGGCGAAGTGTCCCATGTGGCCAAAAGGCTGTGGCTGAATTTGGATTTTTGTGGCCAAAGGGCTGGGGCCAAGAGCTAGGGGCCTTTGGGCGAGGGAGTGAAGGCAGCGGCCGATCAGCTGCTGCGGAGGAAAGAGCTTCATCCAATTGGCGGAGACAAAAAGTCCCATTCCCATGTTTTATTTGGTTTTTTGTGCAATTTTTGGTGATTATTTTCATTTTTTGTTTGTTTATTTTGAGTCCTGCTACTTCACCAAAATCTTCGATTTGTTTAATTAATTTTGGTGCAGCTGTCAATGGTTCCTCAATTATAAATACCAAATCGTCTGCAAAGGCCTGGACTTTATAAATTTATTTTCTTATTTTTAGGCCTTTTCTGTCTTCATTTTTTCTTATTTTAATTAGTAGTGTTTCCATCGTTAATATAAACAGAAGTGGAGAGATAGGGCATCCCTGTCTCACTCCTTTCTCAATTTTAAATTTTTCCATTTGCTCTCCATTAATTATAATTTTGGTGTTTTGTTCCAGATATATTGTTTTTATTAAATTTGTAATGTGTTGTCCAAAATTCATCATTTCTAATTGTGTAATCATAAATTTCCAATTTACGTTGTCGAAAGCCTTTTGTGCGTCAAGAAAAACCAATGCCATCTATTTTCCAGGATGTTCCTCATAGTATTCTAGTACATTTGTTATTATCCTCAAATTATCTTTAATTTGCCTCTTGGGGAGAAAGCCATTTTGATCAGTGTATTAATTGATTCAGAATGTTTTTTAACCTTGCTGCGTAGATTGTGATAAATATCTTATAATCTGTATTTAATAACGATATGGGTCTGTAATTTTGAATTTTTTCTTTTTCTGTTTCTGTTTTGGGTATAAGTGATATTAATGCTTCTGTCCATGTTTGCGGTATCTTTGCATCTCGGGCTATTTGATTATAAATATCCAATATATTATTTTCCAATATTTTTATTTCTTGTTTGTATAATTCTACTGGTATGCCGTCTGTGCCTGTTGCTTTGTTGTTTTTTTGTTGTTTTATCGCTGCCTGACGTTCAACTAAGGTAATTAGTCTATTTAATTCTTGTCGTTGTTCTTCTGTTAATGCTTCCATATTTGTTAGTTTAATATACTTTTCTATTTCTTCTTTTTTTACTTCTTCCTGTGTATATAATTTCTTATAATATTGTACTGCTATTCTTTTCTTCCTTCTCATATTTTATGTTACCTTGTTCATCTTCTAATCTGTCTATGATTTTTTTTTTCTTTTTGTTTTCTTAGTTTATGTGCTAGCCACCTTCCTGTTTTATTTGCTTGGTCGAAATATACCTGTTTGGCTGTTCTAATCTTTTCTTCTACTTCTTCCCGATGTATCAAATTAATTGCATGTCTAATTTGATCTTTTTTCTCCTTAATTTTTTTACTTTTTGGATTTAATTGTAGCTCTGTTTCTATTTGTTTTAATTCTTGTTCTAATTTTTCCTGTTTAATCTTTTTTTGTTTATGTTTTATTGCCATATATGATGTGGTTAAACTTCTGATGTAAGCTTTTGTCGTATCCCAAAGTGTTTGTGGTGAAATTTCATCTGTTTTATTTATTTAAAAAAATATCTGTAATTCTTTCTCTAACATTTCAGTGTACTGCTTTTCCTTTATTATTGTTCTGTCCATAATCCATTTTATTTGTTTTTTATTATTTCCCTTTCTCCAAATTAATGATATTGGGTTGTGGTCTGCCCAAGTGTTTGCTTCTATTTCAATTTTTACAATTTTATTGTTTATCTGCGGTGTTGCCCAAATCATGTCTATACGCGACCAACTCCGGTGTGGATTTGAATAATATGTATATTGTTTGTATTTTTCATGTTTTTCTCTGCAAGAGTCTTTCAAGTTTAGCTCCTTAACTATATTGGATTTTCCTAATCGGCTTGCACGCATTATTGGCTTTTCCATTGATTCCTATGGGAAACATTGTTTCATCTTACAAACTTTTCATCTTACGAACCTCGTCCTGGAACCAATTAAGTTCGTAAGACGAGGTATTACTGTACTGTGGTTTGGGTTGTAACCAATGTTCCCTCTAATTTTTTTCGGTGTGGGCGGAAAAGTATAGTGTCTGAGTGGCAGTCCCTTTGGGTCTGGGCAGCTTAGAAGTATAGATAGATAGATAGATAGATAGATAGATAGATAGATAGATAGATAGATAGATAGATAAGAAAAAAATTCCCTTCTTTTTTATTAAAAGAAATTAATAATAAAACAAAACCAAAATCTATTACTATTATTACTATCTTCTCCTCTTTTTCTATCCCTATCTCCTCCCCCCTTGTGTGTGTGTGTGTGTGTGTGTGTGTGTGTGAACTCTTGAACCATTTCCAATAACAGGTGAGGGCTTTTGGAAATGGTTCAAGAGTTCACACACACACACATACACACACACACAGAAACAGCTGGGGTTTTTTTCTCTGTTATTATTTGGGTGCTTTTTACCATATGCTTTAAATCAAGTCATTTCTCTCTCTTTCTCTCTCCCCCTCTTGCTCTCTCTTTTTCTCACTTTCTCTCTCCCTCTTTCTATGTCGCTCTGTCTATTGCTCTCTCTCTCTCACTCACTCTTTCTCTCGTTTTCTTTCTCTCTCTATTGCTTTCTTTCTCTCTCTCGTTCTTTCTATATCTCTTGCTTTCTTTCTCTTGTTCTCTGTCTTGCTATCTCTCTCTCTCCCCTCTCTCTTTCTCACTTACTTTCTCTCTCCCTCTCTCTTTCCATCTTGCTCTGTCTGTTGCTCCCTCTCTCTCTCTATCTCTCTGTCAGCGAGGGGGCTGCAAGAGTGCTTTCTCCGAGTGCTTTGGGAACGCCTGCCCTGCCTCTACTGCAGCCCCCTTGCTGAAAGTCCGGGACGAAAGCGCTCTCAGCAAAGGAGCTGTGAGAGGGGAAGGGCGGGCATTCCCGAAGCACGCGGAGAAAACCCTCTCTCGCAGCCCCGTGGCTGGGAGCGTGGATGAGAAGGAGAAGCCTCAGCCGCTACAGTGACCGCCGTGGGAGAAGTCGCGCCCCAAGGCAGGAGGTGGAGGAGGAGAAAGCCGGAGGGGGCGGATCGGGTGGGCGGGCGGCAGTGCCGTGAGGCCAGGGGCACGAGGGGGTCGGAGGCACCGTGGGGAGGCAGGGGTGGTCGCAGCTCCCTTTCCTTCCACCCATGTCTACTGCTGGCGCCTCCCGCCCCCTTCTGCAGGCTGGCAGGGGGATGGGGAGCGTGCGCCCGTGGAAAAGGGTGCACGGGGGGGTATTTTGGGCTGCGCGCGTGCGCGCACACACAGTTTACAGTGAACAGTGGCTGTAACTGACCTTTTCTCCAAACAGGTTCATTTTGTGGTGTGCTCAAAGATCCCCACTTCCAGGGCACTAGCGAAAATGTTTATACAACATGTGTATCGCTTTCACAGGGTTCCTGAGAGAATCATATCAGACTGAGAGGTAAAATTTACCTCAAACTTCTGGAAGGAGTTTTTAGGGTTGTTGGGTACGAAAAAAGGGCTCAGTTTGAGCCACCACCCTCAGACCAATGGAGTGTGTGAGAGGACTAACTCTGTGTTGGAACAGTACCTTAGGTGTTATTTGAAATATCAACAAGATAATTGGAGCGACCTTCTACCATTCGCAGAGGTTGCCTATGACAATTCGCTACACAGTAGCACTGGTTTCACCCCATTTAAATTGGTGAGTGGATAGGATTTTTGCCAATTCCAGAACTACCCCAGGATGAGCTTCAACACCCGTCATTAAGGGATTGGGTAACACAGCTCAAAGCGACCTGGCCCATAGCGTGCAAGGCGTTGGATGAGGCTCATAGTACCCGTAAGGCCCAGGCTGACAAGAAAAGAAGAGTCACGATGGATTATAAGGTGGGGGATAGGGTTTATCTCTCCACAAAGTTCTTAAAGTCCACTCAAAAGTCAAAGAAATTAGGGGCTAAGTACGTGGGTCCTTTCCCAATTGTACAGGTAGTGAATTCGCTGGCAATGAAGTTAGAGTTGCCGAAAACATTAAGGAAAATTCACCTGGTGTTCCACATAAGCTTACTAAAACCGGAACAAACTAGTGAATTGCAGCTGCCCCAAGCAGACCCCCTGCCCCATTACTCATTGAGGGAGAGCAACACTTTGAGGTCAAAGAAGTGCTGGATTCCAGGAAGCACAGGGGGAAGATTCAATATTTAGTGGCTTGGAAACATTTTCCTGCATCTTATGCCGAATGGGTTGACGAGAAATACATGAACACACAGAGGGAAATTGATCATTTTAGGACAAAGTACCCTGATAAGCCTTGATATTGACTGTATCTATTGGTGTTGTTTGTTTTGTTTTGTTTTGTAGGACTGAAGTCCCTGTTCCAGGGGGGTCGAATGTCAACCTTTGCTACGCTGCTGCTATCTATCGCTTGGTTGTCATAGAGTACAGGGTGGGTTAGAGAAGAAGGGGGGGTTGGGAAGAGTGCAGGAGGAGAGTTATGTTTCGTTTTCCTAGGTACCAGGAGGAGACCGTTAGAGGAAAAATTCCTGAAGAGTGACGTGAGGGGCAACATGTGCCACCTGATGATTATGGACAATGAGGATTGGGCAAAATCCCAAAAGGGGGTGGAAAAGGGATTTTGATATCTGCTTGTATCGCACCATTTTCCTCAGACTTTGCTTTTCTTTCGATGCTTCAAGTTCTGATTTTGATAAATTCACTTTTGAACCTTTCAAAAAGGACTCTGAGTTTTATTTGTCTGAATTCTGACAGGCAGCTTGACAGTTAGAGAAAATAATAAGAGAAAAAAGTGAGGGTATAAAGGCGCAAGCTAGCAATATATATAAGATGTTAGTGCAGTCAGACAGGGATATGATCCAAGGATTGACTAAATGGTGGCAAAATGAGATACAGGTAGAGGTGCAAGAGATGAAAAATATAGTAGAGAATATAAGGAAAACTAAGAATACAAGAGTTAGGGAAATGAGAAGGAAAATATTACATAAGTGATATTACACACCCGTTCAACTTGCATACTTTCAGCAGAATTTTAAAGGTATTTGTTGGCATGGGTGCCAAGATAAAGGAGTGTTTATGCATATGTTTTGGGAATGCCCAGTAGTGAAAATAAGATGGATAATTACTAAGGAAATGGCAGTATTAGTTAAAAGTAACGAGATGGGAGAATTCAGAGAAATAAAACAAGCAGTGAAAATAAGCGCTCAGGCGGTAATAGTCTTGGGTTGAAAGGATGCGACAAAATGGACAATGCAAAATTGGTATAGGTACATGGTAGACCATATTCAATTTGAGATTATGGATAAAAGGATGAATTTGATTAATGAAACTGATTTGCGACAACTGATGGGACGATGGGACAAGGTAAGATGATATATGGCGAGTAGGATCCGAGACCAAGCCATAAGAAACAAGTTGGAATCACGTTATAATATGTAAATAAATATTTCGCTCTTGTGTTAAAATAGTCTATACAAGAAACACCCGATTGGTGGTGGGGTACAAATGTTTGTCTGGTGGTGGGCATAATCACTGAGCACTTGCCTTATGTTGTGTGAGTGGTTTTTTTATATCATAAAATCAATAAAAATATTTTATAAAAAAAAGACATGGAAACTAAGTAAACCTTACTTTGAAGTATAAGAAGTCCTTAATTAACTATGATCACTGTAACTGGGAATTCCATCACTAAATGATGTAGTTATAAAATGCAATGTCATGTGACTGCATTAACTTTTGACAATTCTGGCAAACCAAATGGCTATTTTTAAGTGTGACATTACATGATGGGTTTACGGGCTCTTTTATAGTCTCCTGTTGACTCCCTCCCCCGCCCAATTTTGCTTATTGGAAGCCAGCAGTGAAGGCCACAAATTCTGATCAAGTAACCATAGGATCTGCAACCACTGTAATTGCAAGCTGGTAGCCAAGCGCCTGAATTTACATTCACCACTGGGATGTTGCAATGACTACAACTACAAGGACCCATTATAACTGTTCAGTGCATCACAACATAGAACAGTTGTGGAATGAGTGGCTGTTGAACAAAGACAAGCTTTTTTGTAATATTGTGTTTTGCTTACCCTACAATGGATTAATGTGCTATCTCTGGAATAGCACTAGAATGCAGTTTCCTGGCAAAGGGAGGATCAATTTAGTTATGACAATCCCTTTCTGATCTCTAAGTTTCCTATCAGCATTTACCAATGTTACCTTTGAGAATTCATTATTTTGTGGATGAAGAAAATATAGAAGGCCCTTGTAATCTCCTAATTTAATGCAATAGCATTAGCATTTAGGCTTATAATACTGCCCCATGGTGCTGTACAGCAGTCTCTGTACAATTTACGTGATAGAAGCATTATTTGCATATTGCCCACAGCAATCTGGCTCCTTTTCTTACCAACATCAGAAGGACGGTGGTTAGAATGTAGTATTCTAGGTTAATTTTGCCGAGTTCAATTCTCACTGTTCAGCCTTTTATTCTTCTGAAGTCAGTAAAATGATATCCTAAATTGTTAGGGCAATATGCTGACTGTTTAGAGAGAGTTGTAAAGCACTATAAAATGGTATATAAATCTAAATATTATGCTGCTGGTACTATGAAAGACTGAGACAATCTGAAGCCCCATCAGGATTGAATTCCAGGCTTAATACTACAGTAACTGGGGAGCAGCTTTGGAGTCAATAAAGAACCATCTACTTTTAGATAAAGCATAGGTATAGCAACAGTAGCTGACATCATTTAGCAGTTTAAACAAGATACTTACAGAAGCAAAGGAAAAGTGTGTCCACACACATGGCATATACACTGAAAAATCCATGTGCAATGAGGTAGGAACCTATAATCACTGTCTACAAAAGAGAGAGAGAGTTAGAAAGAGTGAGTGTGGTATCATATTTATGAGAATAACGATAATGTCTAAATTGATGATAATCAACTCTATATGTTCATCCCTGGTCATCCATGTATGATGCTGGTGCTGTGTTTGGGGCCTATTGGAGCCTGGTTGGGGTACAACAGGCTTTGGCTGAACCCTGGCAAGCAATAGCAATAGCATTTACAGTGGTACCTCGTCTTATGAATGCCTCTTCTAACGAACTTTTCGAGATACAAACCTGGTGTTTAAGAATTTTTTGCCTCTTCTTCTGAACTATTTTCACCTTACGAACCCAAGCTGCCGCCGCTGGGATGCCCCACCTCTGGACTTCCGTTGGCAGCCGAACCAGCCATTCTTGCGCTGCTGGGATTTCCCTGAGGCTCCCCTTGCTGGAATTCCCTTCATTTTTGCCAGCGTTGCTTTGAATCCCAGCGAGGGGAGGGTTAGGGAAATCCCAGCAGTGCAAGAATGGAGCTTTGGCTTGCAAAGGAAGTCTGGAGGTGGGGTTTCCCAGCATGGGGAGGCTCAGGGAAATCCCAGCAGCAAAAGAACACGGAAGTCCGGAGGTGGGGTTTTTCAGGGAGGGGAACTTCAGGAGAATCCCAGCAGCACAAGAATGGGCACTTCGGCTGGCAACATAAGTCCACAGGCGGGGATTCCCAGCGGCGTAAGGCAAAAGGGGTGAGTTTTGGGCTTGCATGCATTATTCGCTTTTACATTGATTCCTATGGGAAACACTGTTTCATCTTACGAACTTTTCACCTTACGAACCTCGTCATGGAACGAATTAAGTACGTAAGACGAGGTACCACTGTACTTATATATTGTTTCACAGTGCTTTCTAGCCCTCTCTAAACAGTTTACAAAGTAAGGAAAATTGCCCCCAACAATCTGGGTCCTCATTTTACCGACCTCAGAAGGATAGCAGGCTGAGTCAACCAGTGTTCCCTCTAATATTTTTTTTTGGGGGGCGGAAAAGTATAGTGTCTGAGCAGCAGTCCCTTCGGGACTGGGCGGCACAGAAATAATAAATAAACAAACAAACAAATAAACAAACAAACAAACAAATAAAAAATCCACCCTGTTTTGCCTCAGAGAATTTCAAAATAAAATACTGTACTGTGTGTCTAAAACAGTGAGCTCATAATAGGGCAACTCTATCAATATCAAAATGCCACTTAAATAGTTGAGCTAGTTTCAAACTAGATTTTGATTTTCTTTCTCTCTTCCTTACTCCCATTCTTTTTCTTTCTCTTTTCTTTCCTCTCTTTTTTCTATCTGTTTCTCTCTCTTCCTCTCTTCCTCTCTCTCTCCTTCCCTCTCACTCTTTCCTTCTCGGCTTCTGGGCAGGTTTGGAAAACTCTGAGTTGATGATGATTTTTAAGTGAGTGATTGCTCACTGCTCAGCTTAGAGGGAACTATGGAGTCAACCTTGAGCCAGTGAGAACTGAACTGCCATACTGCATTTTAACAACTGTGCCATCACAGGAAGACCAAATAGCTTTGGGTATATGGACCCCAAAAATCCAGGACTTTGAATCCTTAATTCTGGATGGGATGGCATTACAAGACAGATCTGGTCTGCAATTTGGTGGTTCATTTGGATTCAAGACTCCTGCACAAATAAGAAATGTCAGTTGCAGCTAGGAGACCCTTTGTACAATTTTGGGTCATGGTTTTTCCTCAGTCAGGAGTCCCTGTGCTCAATCATTCGACCCCTAGTTATCATGTATTTGGAATATTGCAACACACTTTTCTTGGGTTACCCTTGAAGAGCATTTGGAAGCTAGAGCTGGTACAGAATGAGGCAGTGTGGGCAGCTTTAGCCTCACTGCTATACTGCAAGTTGCACTGGCTACCACTTTGCTTGCAGGTTCAATTGAAATGCTAGTTATCAACTTATTACCTTTAAAGCCCTTCATGCCTTCAGGTTGCCTAAGGAACATCTCATCTCAATGTATATAGGATATAGGAAAAGAGCCTTTTCTGCTGCTGTTCCTGCCCTTTGGAATATCTTGTCCCAGGGAATGAAGTGAGTTCCCACCCTTCTGACCTTCCACAAGAGCTTTAAGACCTGTCTCTATCAGTTGGCTTGGGGTTCCAAATGGGGAAGTGTCATCTTGGATGTGGTTGATAGATTCAGCCAGAGATTACACACACACACACACACACACCACTCATCCTACTTCTTCCTTCTCCATCTTTTAATTATACCTGATTATTTTATATTATTATTTGTATAAATTTATTCTTTTTAGCATTATAAACCACCCAGAGATGGACAAAAAGCAAAGTAATTAAGTAAGATGAAAGAAAGAAAGAAAGAAAGAAAGAAAGAAAGAAAGAAAATAAGAAAATATCAGGTCTGGTGGAAGTCAGAACTCTCTTCCAAGCATTTGAGAACGACATGCAAATACACATATTGTTTATGTATTTTGATCATTCTAAATCAAGGTTAGTTTTAATATGGTTGAAGGAACCAGTTAATTGGATTGACGCAACAGATTAAACCATGGATAATAAACTACAATGGATAAATTGATTAGATTCCAAACACCTTATGCCAAACATATTTTAGCTTAGTGCAATGTATTAACTAATAATGGGTAGCATCAAACCTATATACTTTTTCCTTTGAAATAAGATAGACATTAAATAGAATCAATGATTAATAACAGAATATATATTATACTACAGTAAAGTAATACTGACTCTTTCTCACTTCCCCCCCTCAAAGCACCACAACTATCAAGGTGGACTTCAATGCTGTAAAAGTAGATTAAATGAACAGAAAACAACTGCCAAGCAATACAGCTGCAATTAGAGAAAAAAATACATCCATATTTTAAAAAATACTAACCAGAATGGGAACCCAGTAGTAATTGAGAGTTGGTGCTGCGTCTTGAATCAATTTTATTCTCTGGGTGAAAAAAAAGAAAGCAAGGATACCTAAAAAGAAATGAAAATAATTAATTTTCACATTTTTCTCTATATTTTAGTTCCAATTTGGAAATCCCATCATTTTTACAAATGAGTTTGACTTTGACCCATACATATTTCAACGAATTTCTTTCCATCTCCCAAATGGGGTTTAGATGTACTTGTTTTTAACTATTATGAAATTGAACTGTAATAACATGCAAGAGGGGTGGAAAAGGTCTTCCCTAGCTTTATGTCCTGTACATATACTGGATTACAACTATTGATATCTTAAAATTTGAGACAAGCTGCTGACTAGTGATTTACAAGTGGAAATATTTGGGATAGTAAAAGTAGGACTAAAGTAGAATAAAACATACAAAGGTACAGAAATCATACTTAGGAAAAGAAACAGCTTTACCTCCAGCTATATTAGAGTTCCTGTTATGCAAAAATATACCGTATTTTTCGGTGTATATGTACTGGTGTATAAGACGCATCCAGATTTTAGAGGAGGAAAACAAGGAAAAAATATTCTGAACTAAATGGTGTAGTATTATATTGTTTAATAAAATACTAATGTAGCAGAATACTTTTTACAACCATGTATACTGTTTAAAACCATGTATACTTTTTATAAAATTCAAACCTGACAGCTTCAAGACTTGTGGACTTCAACTCTCAGAATTCCTCCTTCAGCCATGCTAGCTCAGAAATGGGAGTTGAAATCCACAAGCCTTAAATTTGCCAGGTTTGAAGACCCTTGCACTCTTAACTCAGATGTCTTCAAACTTGTAACTTAATCTTCAAACCTTCACTGGGGCTATGGCGCATGCCCCGGTCATGAGCAAGGAGTCCCCTCTCACCTGCTCCCCCAATGGGGAGATCCACTTTCCTCCAGAGACGGGCGCTTCCCCTATGGCTCAACCAGTCACATCCCTGCGAGGACCAGGCAGACGCTGGTGTATTTATTTAATTGGATTTGTATGCCGCCCCTCTCCATATGAGAAGGACTCCGTCTCTGACTACGTCTGCCTCCCTCGTGAAGCCCCAAGATTGAGACCGGGACATGGGACTGCCCTCCTGGTGCTCAAGGAGCAGTGCTGCTGATGCGGTGGCTCCTCTCCGTGGGCTACTTCCCCGTGCAGGGTTTGGTGTAAGGATGCCGCCAAGGGACAAACAGCGAACGGATGGATCGGCCCGGCCCTCGCCCATATGGAACTTTTCTCTCCGAGCAGATTCGGATGATTCTTATTCACACATACATACATAAAGGGATTTTATTTTTATAAAATGGACTCTTTTTTTTACCACACTTCCCTTTTGAATGGAGAAGCTCAGCCCCTGTAAAAACATACCATTGACGGTCTTTTGGGGGGTAGGTGGAAGATGCTGCCTATCCTCATCTGCAGCCCTAACTAGCTCATGGCTTGCTGGGAGGAATCGCTGCTGATTTGGCACCAGCTTCCAAACCGCATGAAAAGCTGCCACGGGAATGCTGCTGCTGCTGCTGCTGCTGCGAACCACCACCCAACTCATTTGTTGTATAAGACGCACCCAGTTTCTGGCACACTTTTTGGACACACTTTCTTTTAGATCAGATCACTGAAAAATACGGTAAAAGGTTTTGATCCCTGCTTTAAATATATTCTTTATTGCAAATACAATTTTATTCAAAAACAAATGCTAAAACCTAAATGAAATCTGCATGGAAACACCAAAAAGAAGACCAATTAGTGACCAAATTAATTGAAAACCCAAAATATCAAAAATGTCTTACCAACACTTCCCACAATTAGGATTTTTCCAAGGAAAAACAGGAAATCAGTGACTTTGTCCAAAACAGCCACTCTGAATACAAAGAGGAAACTATTATAGTTAGAGATAGTCCTTGACCACAATTTCCATTGCTAAGCAAGAATGTTGTGAGTTTTGCTCTATTTTGCAACCCTTTTTTTGCCACAGTTTTTAAGTGAATCACTGTGGTTGTTAAGTTAGAAACATAGTTGTAAAGTAAATTTAGCTTCCCCATTGAATCTGTCAGAAGGTCACAAAAAGTGATGACATGGCTCCGGACACTGTAACCATCATAAATAGTTGCCAAGCATCTGAATTTTGATCATGTGACTGTGAGAAAACTACAATTGGAAATGTGAAAAATGGTCAATAGACACTTTTTTCAATGCCCAGACAATTTTCTCTGGGGCATTTTTTTGGAACTAGATAGAGCTGGACTGGTTAGTAGATGATGGGAGACTACCTGAAAATTCCAGGGTGTAGGCTAATGGACAATAGAAAAAACATCCTGGAAGAAGGTAGTGGCAAACACTTCCATACTATCAGAAATAAAAAGGACCATGAGGTCAAGCTCAATTAAAAGAAGATATGACCTTTTCTTTTACATCAGAGTTCCTTAACCTTTCTGACTTGGCAGCCCGGGGAGGGGAGGCAGGGAAAGAGGAGATGGTTTTGCAAGCACAGCAGGTTTGTGTGGAGAATCTGTTGCTCACACGATTGGGGCCATGAGCGCCTGCAATATTCACATGAGTGGGGCCACAAGCACCAGAGTTGCTTGTTTGAGTGGTGCATGAGTGCTTGTGATGCTCACACAAGTGGGGCTGTGAGCACCAGAAATGCTCGAGTGAGGCCCTAAACACCAGAGATGCTAGTGCAAGTGGGGCACAAGCACCTGTGATGCTATCCTGAGCGCTCATGTAGCTTGGTTGTGAATAGACTGCAGAATGATAGTAGGGCCCAGCCCATAGGTTAGGGACCCCTGTTTTAGATCATAGGTAAACGAAACAAATATTTTAATGTGGTCAATCATCTCATGCAAACTAGGCACACTTTGTAATTTTTTCACATTTTTTCACATTTTTTTCAAAATGGTTTCCATTTAAAAAATATGAAGTTTAGAATATTATATAAGAAATGTTGTAAAGCATTCAATGTAACCAGTAATGGGTTGCAGCCGGCACAGCTGAGATCAGGGTTCCAGTAGTGGAAATTGAAATGTGCCCATGTGGAAGCAAAGAAATTGCCGAAAATCAGCAAAATCTCTCATGTATGAGCATCCTTGCGCAAGATTTTGTTTGCTGCACATGCACAGAAGCCAAATCTCATGGCGACATGCATGTGCATGTCCACAGGGCATGTGCCTGTCTGTGACGGTCCCAGAGAGCATACCGGTAGCAACCGGTAAGTGGAACCCGCGCCTGAATGTAACTAATAAAATATATAATTTCATAATTAGAGATGATACCATTTATTTATGTATTATATGTATATGTCACCCATATCATTCTGCCAAGTGACAATCAAGAGAACTTGGATGCATTCATATTCACAGGTACTGTACTCATATTTCTGTACTCTTTCCCAGTTGGGATTCCAGTTTGTTCTACAAGGTGAGCACTACGACAGAGAATACCCACTGCCATAGCACATTTAAATGGTAATATTTGTACCAGTTTATCATGACGTTTTCAGCTACTAAATCTAAAGAACTTAGCCAAGCTCTTCCAAACAGAATAATAAAACCAAAAGCAGTTTCCAGGCCCTCACCTGATTATGTTCCTCATGAGCAAGGAAAAGGCATTCTTGGCAGAAGTGCAGAAATTGGTACCATAAATAGCAATCTGGACAAATTGCCAAAGGAAAAAAAAATCTATTGAAGAACATTATTTTTTTATAAATACAAAATTGCTTAAAGCCAGAAAAAGGCAAATATAGATATTAGGACACTATCAATGCAATGATAAAATATAACAAACACACACAATTTTCATGACTTTTGAGGATGTAAAGGGAAGGGAATAAGAAACAAATACACTGTACTGGCCTAGATGCTTCTTATCTGGTTTATTATGTTTTCCCATTATATCCCCCAGCTCATCTAGCTTTAAAAAAAGGTATTTATTTAACAATCCTGGCATCAAGAGGCTCCAACTATTCTATCAGGCCCCCAGTTTATTTCTTCAGATTACTTCTCCCCTTATCCAATTCATGAAATTCACAAGAACTTCATGATTCACAACAAACTTCACAGTAATTATCAATACAGAATAAATATGGATGGTAATTAGCACTTTCACCTGAAAACCAGTACTTAGAATGATGAATAACTGCTGCAGCATTGGTATGGCATCATCAGGACAAGTAAATGCATTGTATACAAATGATCGAGATGAGTGCATTTGACAGCCAAGTGTGCTTTAAATATATTAACATAGTGAATAATCTAAAGAAAACTTGCAACTTCTGCCAAAGGTATGGCTAATTATTTGGGACAGTTCCATTACTGTGCAGAGGATCTAGAAATTTTCATTATTGCCCTAAATAAGTAACAGATGCTTGAATTTCTCACCATAATGTATGCATTTCTATTCAAAAACTTGATGAATTTCTCCAGGCACCAGAAGCAGCATTTTAAACAGGTTAAAAGGAACTTGGCAAACATATTCTCAGAAGCTAATGATAAACAGGACAGGAAAAAGTTCTTATTATTCTATCACATTAGAAAGAATCATGTATCTCTCTGATTATTTGTTTATTTATTTATGTTTCTGCAGTGCAAGATTTTTATAGGTCTTAAGCTGCTATAGCATGACAGAACTAAGATCAAAATAAAAAACTGAAAAATCTAACACCACACAAACCATAATAGCACCTCCCCTTGGGGGTAGATTTACAAAAGAAATGTCTGAAAGTTTTAGCCAGTTGAAAGGGTCTATCCAGTGGTTCCCAACCTTTTTTTGCCCATGCCCCACCTAAACATCTCTAAAATCCTCATGCCCCCCCCCCAATGACAAAGAAGTCTTACTATTCAAAAGGCCATTAACTTGGTTTAAAGAAGGTTCCAATTGCTCCTATTAAAAATCAAATTGTCCCCACATTGGGAACCAGGGATGTATACCTTTTAGTTTATGGTCCAAATACTCCAGAATGACTCGAATAACCTGGACAATGGCAAGAATCATGGATCCAAAGGCCAGTGAACCTGTGTGATACCTATAGGGAGAAAACAGCAGCAGAGAAATTGCACTGGTGAAGGCTGCAATATATCTGTACATATTTTCTTAAAGAAAGGGGGAGGATAACATAGTTCTTCACTGGAGTCTCTTCTGGCTGTGTGAGCTATTGTGTTGAAGAACACTGGACT